>NC_137770.1:104300187-104547687 GCF_963455305.1 Plecotus auritus | reverse complement strand
GACTTGTTCTAATCTGCTGCACTTTCTGTCAGGGAATGTGATTATAATCAGTAGAGCAAAGGTCAATAAGAATGTATGGCATCTGTTCTTCAGGCATCCCTGAGAAAGTTTCAAAAACCAGATAAGAATTTAATATTTTTTGTCTGCCTAATCAAATTTAGATGTCTCAAAGCTGCCTGGAATTTGTGCTCTAGATTGTAATCTGCAGGTGGCTATAAATGAGTCATGTGTCTTGGAAAGGAATTTCTGAAATAGGACAACTTTTTTATTGTTTTGGATGGTTCAAAGGTTCTTATCAGAGACCTGCTTCTTGACAAAAATCATTGCATTTATACACATGATCCATGGGTCATAAATTCAGTGGGCTCACCTAGCACTTCTTCTGTGCTGCTGACTGGGGACAGTGGGTAGTTTTGAGTGGCAGCAAGGCTGGGCTGCAGGTACAAGATGGCTTCACCCAAATGCCTGGCACTTTGGCAGGAACGTCAGGCCATTTAAGCTTAACTGGGTCCTCTCCTTCTCCATATGGTGTCCAAGCCTCTCTACATAGACTCTCCCATAGTAGTTAGACTTCTGATATGGCAGCTCAGGACTGCAAGAACTAGAATGGAAGTTGCCAGGCCTTTAAGACCTAGGCCTGACAATTGGCACAGTGTCACGTCCACTGTACTCTATGTATCAAAGTTGTCACAGAGCCTACTAAGTTCAAGGAGAGGAAACATAGATTCCATCTTTCATTAAAAGTGCCAAGGAATTTTCAGCCATCTGTAACTTGCTCCAAGGGATTGAGGGGAAAACATCCAGAATTAGAGTTTGAGAATCCCTTAAGGCAACCAATGAACATGATTCAAAGGGCCCAATACCAGAAAAGTCCCCCTGTAAATAACTTTTTATTCTATCTCCGCTTGCAACCTGATTACTCAAAACATCTCTTTCATTTGGCAGAAGTTGCACATACATTGAGCCCCCAAATGCAACCTGTGAATAGACCCCATGTCGGATATCCTCATATTCTTTTCCATTTGAAAATAGAACTTATAAAGATATTTCTCTTGTTTTGAATGTTTCTTCCTTAATTATGTCTAAAATGCTCAGAAAATTCACTGAAAAAAAATTCACTAAAATGCTCAGAAAATTCACTGAAGAAATTCAATTTCTATATGCATGCACATTGGGTTCAAACTGAAACTGTCTTTATTTCACCTACTGTGTCAATTGCCTTTAAGCTGGACCAGTTTTCCATTCTGGGTGCAAAGGAAAAGGATCTTAACCCATAAGTTGTAGCTCTCCCACCCATAACTTGGAAAGCCCCCCAATACATCATTGCTGTATCAACCACATTGCCAAGGCATGAAATGGTGAATTAGGACTCAAGTTTCCATTTAATTTTGCTACTTCCTGATTCCTCTCTTTCCCTTTGACAATCTTCCAATGTTTGTGATTATATTATAAGGTGTGTGTGTCTTTAAGTATTTCCCCTTTTTTATTCCAGCATAAATCCAGGTCTAGAAAGACAAATTTCAGAGAAAGTAATCAAAGCAAATGAGAAGTCACATTTCTAGTCTGCGTCATAAACTTTGCTGGGCCCTGCAGTCAGAGGTCCTCTGGTTCAGATGCTTGTCTCCAGAATGTCATCTTCTAAATACATGCTGGACCTCAGGGTCCCAGCAGAGCCATGAATTAATAATATTGTGAAAGGATTCTTCTCCTTATGGTAACTTCTTAATGGCTTTAAGTGTTTTTAGATCATTAAATTCTTGACCGAAAAAAAAAAAAAATTGGGTGGGGGCAGTAGAGGAGAAAGAAGGAACAAAGAAAATAACTTTTAGCCAAAACGTTAAGAAACATTGTCATTTGATATTAAATCAGTATAAAACATCTCTGAAATGAGAATGTATAATCAAGAAAAAACATATTACCAAAATATATATTGGTTTACAAAAATTTGTTGAACACACGCATTTCGGGAACACATCTATCGGCAAAGCAAGGCACCCTTTGAGTGTGAGAATGTGTATCTGTCTGTGTTTCTTTGTGCTTGGGCTTCTACAAAGAAACAATCAGATTTACATGTGGTTAATCACTGGTTTACTGAATGAGCAGCAAATTATTCTATTCTATGTGGCTTCCAAAGGCATGAATTCTACAGTGAACACCACAATCACTGTCATGTGTTTCTGTGGCACAGAGACCATATTTCGGTCACAGGGTGTGTGTTGTACCTGGGTATAGTGATGAGGAGCTCAAAGGCGTCATGAATATTAGGCTTTATCAATACCTGATTAGCAACTAATATACAAAGAACAATTAAGTTGGGCCAGATTTAAGTTAGACTCGCACAACTCTCCTGACCATAGCAGTGAAATTTCTAATACACATCATCCCCACTTCCTCTCCTCCCTCCATATGGATAGGTCAGGCTGAATAAGAAGGGAATGAGGACAGGCTTTGCTTTACTTCAGTTTTACTAAAAGTCCTTATGGTTAAGAACATCCTAGATCCTGGAGAAAGCTTCAATGAATTAGTTTGCTCTCTCCTTATGCTCTCCATCGCTTTGTCCCTCCCATGTTTTCAAGGTATCAGAGCTGTGTGTGCCCTGCATTTCTTCTCTAGGAGAGGCTCAGCAAAGGCTATTGCTCACCATGCCTTGTTCTAAGCACAGCCCACTAAAAACACCTCTGGATCACTTTCAGCATTGTTGACAGCCCTCCTGTGTTACTTTCAGCCTTAAAAGTGCTTTAGACTTAAAATGCTTCACTTTTCTGGTTGCTTCCTGCCACTCTGCTGCTCTTCATAGTCCCTTTGCTGTCGCAGCATCTTCTGCCACATTTGTAATGTTGGAATTCCCCCAAGCTCTATGCGAAGGCCACTTCTCCCCCCAGAAAAAAAGAGCTCCATGTATCAGTCAAGCACAAAATGCACTGACTCACAAACTAATCTCAAGCCCAGGCTCTACTCTGAACTTCATACCCACATATCTAGCTGCCTACTTGATAAATCCACTTGGGTGTCTCAAAGATACTTTAAACTTAATATGTGTAAAGTTAAACTCACATTTTCCCTCTGAACCTAGTACTCTTTCAGTATTTCTGATCTGTCATAATAAACCCATTATGTAAACAGAAACTTAAGAGGCATTTTTTGAAAAATCCTCTATCTCCTATATCAAAACCATCACTTAATATATTAACTTTTCCTACCAAATATCTCTCAGATTTTTCCACATCTCTATCTCAGTTCTAGTCCCCTCAGCACTGATGCCCGTTTATCCTCTTCTCCATGTACAATCATAGTGAATTCTTTGGAAATTCAATCTGATCATGCAACTTACTTGATTAAACACTTCTTTAGCTTCATGTTGTTGTTTTTAAATGTTATTTTTTAATTTACATCAAAGAGAGGATGGAGAGGGAGAGAGAGAGAAACATCAATGATAAGAGAGAATCATTGATCAGCTGCCTCCTGCATTCCCCCTACTGGTGATGGAGGCATGTGCCCTGACCGGGAATCAAACCAAGACCTCCTGGTTCATGGGTCAGCCTCAACCATCTAAGCAACATTGGCTTGGCAGCTTCTTTTTGGTTTTACAATAAAACCCCACACCCTTCACCTGGCTTTTAAGGCTTTGCATGGTCTGTCCCCCACAACCTAAACCACTTCATTTCAGCTTTGGGCAAACTACGGTCCGCGGGCCGGATCCGGCTGTTCTATCCGGTTCTCTTGCTCTCCCCTCCGCTCCTTTACTTTGAATTTATATTAGTTCACACAAACACTCCATCCATGCTTTTGTTCCGGCCCTCCGGTCCAGTTTAAGAACCCATTGTGGCCCTCGAGTCAAAAAGTTTGCCCACCCCTGTTTAGATTATACTTCCATGTTCCCCATGCTTCAATCACACTAGACTTTTAACTCCTGGAATGTTCTCTGCTTCTTCTCTTAGTAGGGCCTTTGTATAAGTGCTGTCCTCTGCCTGGAAAATCCTCTTACCCCACATCACTTGACTGGTTAATTCGTATTTCTGCATATCTCAATACATCAATCACTTCTCCAGGAAAGCCTTCCTAACCTTCCTGACTATTATTATAGTTTCTATTCCAGACCAAGACATTTTGAGAGTCAAGTTAGGCATTATGATTAATTATTCTAAGATATGGATATAAATTGAGACTGTCCCTGGACAATCAAATCTTATGTTCACCCACCTACATATGACTTCCACTATACTATACCTCTTTTTTTAGAGATTGCAATTGTACATATGCTTGTGTAATTTTTTATTGAAGTCTGCTCCACCAGTATAGCTGTAAGCTCCATGAAGTCAGGAACTCCTACTTGTCTTGGTTTTGGAATTCCATTATTTTCCCAGATTTAACATAGTGTCTGGCATATAGTAGATACTCCAAAACTATTTAATCGATGAATGTTTGTCTTTTCTACTTTCCATATATTTATAGAACTATCTTTTAATCTTAACCATTTCTATATCTTAAATGGATCCTCAGTAAGTGGCCCCAATGGAGCAAGTGACATTCACCCATTTTTCGGGGCAGTTCATTGACATCATTTCATCTTGTGTTGGTGTTAAATAACCCAAGTTGCCTTATCTCTGAGACAAATCCTTTCTGATCAATACACTGTCTGTCAGGAAATCTGAGCAAAAAGTGAAATTAAAACTACAACTCTATGAAAGCCTCTGTAGCCAATAACCAGGTTCTGCCCTACACTGAAAGGTCCTCTTTGGAAAGTACTTTTATGCTGATAATACATTCACCCCACTGCTGCCTTAGAACAAGCACTCAGAGCTAGGGAAGGGGTGGAAAAAAAGGGACCAGTGTGGTTGGGTGGGGGGGGGGGGGGGAGGGCGAGGTCTAAGCTTCTCAGTTCAGGCCTTTCTTACTCTGAGATAAGTTTTCACTTTCTAATAACAATAGTTAATATTTGAATAGTAATCTCAGCCCCTTACCTGTGTTAACTCATTTAATTCTTTCAAGAGCTTTATAATGTGATGTAGTGCCAATAATTGTCCCCATTTTATAGATCAGGGAATTGGGCTTCAAGTTGTGAAGTAAGGTGTCCGAGCTGGCACAACTACAAATGGTGGGTGTGATGGCCAGCTTCCACGATGGTCCCAAATAATCCTTGCCTTCTGGTATCCATGCCTTCATGCAATTTTATCACATACTGTATCAGGTTAGGTCCATATGACAAACAGAATAAGGCAGAAGTGCTGTGGGGAGGTCCACATGGCAAGGAGTTAAGATGTCTTAGCAAGAGCCAGCCCAGTGAGAGAGCCACCTTGGAAGCTGTCCTCTGGCTCAGTTGAGCTTTCAGATGATGGCAGCCCTGGCTGACATCTTGACTGTAGCCTCATGAGATATGTGGAGAAATGATATTTATGGTGACCTTACAGCACTAAGTTTGTGGGTATTTATTACACAATAATAGATAATTAATTCAGTGTCTCTGGAATTAGAACCTGAGCAAACTGAGACTGAGAACAGATTACACATTCTTAACCATTGTGCTAAATTACCTTTCCTACACTAAACCTACTCTTTAGTTTTACTTAGTCTGTATTTAAATCCCAGCCCCTTTCAATATGATCTCTCTTTACCATGAGGAAAAAAATGGCCCACAATGGAGGTGAGGGACTTGGGGAGAGAATGATGATTGCTTAATAGAGTTTCAATGCTGGGCATCCAAAATTGTCACTGCCCCTTGGGAGCTTGTTATCTGATTAAAAGGGACAAAAATATTTATCCATATAAAAGGTAACCAAGACTCAATTTGGTTAGTGTTGAAGATGTGGTACAGATACATAGGCATAGGAGGCAAGGAGATATCCCTGAGGGCACAGGCAAGCTTGGCTTGGGGAAAAGTAGAATTTCCATTGGGCATTAAAAAAATGAATGAGAATTTTTTAGGTGCCATCAGGAGAGAGGGTGGGGACAGCAATGGGAGAATGATTGGAGGGAAATAAGAGAAGCAGGAAAATGCCAGTGTCATGGTGTTGTTGTGCATTGACCAGCCTTTCTGGATGATTGGGTTGCTGGAGAAGATTGAGAGGAAGCAAGACTGTATCTACAGTGACAAAGACCACAGGCTCTCTAGCCAACAGCCACGGTCTGCCCCTCCACCAGCTCCTCCACTTCATACCCACATCACCTGGGACAGTCATTTAGCTTCTTGGTCTCCCAATTTCCTCATCTGTAAACTATTTTTTTCATAGGGACATAATGAGGGATTTTTATTCATTAACAAATATGTAGTGAGCATCACTATCTGCCAGGCAGTGTTCTCAGCCCTTGAGAAATGTCTGCAAACAAAAACAGACCAATTCAGCTTTCACATGTATTAGCATGACTTAACCCATGAAAAGTACTTAGAGCAGTGCCTAGAACAAAACAAACACTCAAAATATTTCATAAATCTTAGTTATTATTAAGACTCGAAGGAGATAGAGGCTGAACGGTGGAGAGTGTTCATGATTGATTTTCTAAGTGAACTAAATTATGAATTTGTCATCAAATATAGGGAATCAAACTAAACTATTGCCTCTTTTTTTCTCAAAGACTTCCCTATTTCCTGACAAAGCAGGACAAGTAAAACATTAGCAGTAAACCAACCCAAGGGGAAGTAGAAACAGAAATGTCACCACAGACCCAAGAGAATCCTGTGGGGGGTCACCACCCAGCTTCCCTTTTGTATGACACAAAATCAAACCACTGCTCTTTTGTGTGTAAAATTAAAGAGAGGTTTCTGGCTTGCGTGGACACCAAAGGAAGGGACTATCACTACTTGTTCCTGGGAGAGGTGCAGAAAATGTAACTGAGACCTTGTCTATACAAAAAGAAATTGACAACCAGTTTGAAATAGAATTGCCATGGCCTAGAGCAAAGAATATCCTTACATGATATTATTCTACAATGTCATTATAATTTTTCCCAGATTTGTATTACCCCCATTACCTATAATAGTACCTCGCACCCTTGGGAATCAATAACAAATTTGGAGACAAAGGTAACACATCTCTTGATATTTTAGAATTACAACAGCATAATGTACAATTATCCCAAACAAACTTACAAACTAATTCTTTGAATGTCTGGCAGCAATTTAAAAAGGACATGAAAGGATTTAACCCCTTCCACTGTGTAGAGGGCCCCCTGGAAAGGCACCTGAGCATTCTATATTGGCCCCTCTTGCCCTTTTGCCCAAGAGGGACCCTCTTCTCACAATCCAATTGCCCACAGCTGTTGTCTGTGCTTTCTGTTCATGCTGAGGTTGAAGCCTCGTGGTGGCTGGTACCATGGATCTGTCTCTCGCCCAGTGGGGTAAGCTGGGCCCTCCCTGGAGAAAAAACCTGGGTTCCCTAAGATATGTGATTAGTGCCGGGGCCCCGCCAGCAGGCGAGGGGATCCCAAGGCAGGTGCTGGGCGTGGAGGCCATGAGGGCATAGGCTACCAAGGAGACAGAACTGAACCTCACATCACCCTGCTTGGCCCCGGAGGATGGCTGGTTAGCCAGAGACGGGTAAGATTCCTCAGGGAAGGAACAACCTAAGACAGGCACAGCCGCAAAGGGGCCATCAGGAGAGAACTTGGGGGTCAACAGAGGTGGGGCACAGACCCTCACCCCCCCCCAACTTTGCAGGGGCCTGAACCCTCACCCCTTCTGAGGGTGGTCTCCTGCCCCCATGGCTGCTTCGCTTCCCATGCCCAGCTCAAATTGGGACCCAGGTAACAGACAGAGACTTGGCTGACAGCAGCTGCCCTCTCACTGCAACAAGACTTAGTTTGAGTTGTCTTGTACCCATGGTATGGGGAAGTGGGTTTTTGATATCTAAATCCAACCTAGTACCAGGAATGCTCAGGGCCTACTCAAGAAGGCAAATAATCCTTTCCACTAATATTTACAGGGTAAAATAAGATTGCTGTTAGAGTATTAAATTTGACAGTAAAATAGTAGTCAAGTTCTCAGACTAATTTAAATTGGC
Source organism: Plecotus auritus (assembly GCF_963455305.1). Lineage (NCBI taxonomy): Eukaryota > Metazoa > Chordata > Mammalia > Chiroptera > Vespertilionidae > Plecotus > Plecotus auritus. Next base: position 104,539,693 of record NC_137770.1, on the reverse strand, counting down.
TAAGTAAAATAAGCAAATATTCTAGAAAAATTAATGGTACTGGACAAAAAGCTGTTCCTAAAGTGTTAACTAAAATTTTTATTGGTAGTTCATCTCATGGTAAAATTGCGTAACATGTAATGAACCTAAAGCAGTCATATTTTAGTGCAAAAAATTAAAATTTGAAAGTTTTCAAGACTACATTATAAAATTTCCAAAAGCCTCCTAATATTTAAATCTAAAAAAGGAGGATAATAGAAGAATATCATGTAAGGAAAAATATCCTGTAAATAAATTACATCTAGAAAATTTTTACTTTAGAAAATTAACTTTCATTTGTAATGCTAACAGCAAGACACCCATGAAAAACACACATGGTGTCAAAACAAGCCAAAGGAAAATCATTTGGGCAAAAATGAAAAAGGATCCCAAGTCAAATTTATAGAAAAGATTCCTTTATTAATTTTTGGTCAAGAATATGTTTGTATATTTTCAGAAAACAACTCCAAGACCATGTGGATTCCTGCAACAGAGAGGAATTGACAGGACTGCTCCAGCCATGAAGAAAGAAGAGAAACAGTCCAGAGATGGAAGACGCTGACGACGCCTTGCCATACTAGCAGTCAGCAGCTGTGCGTCGTTGCAGGTTGCCCAGGACCAAACCAGAGAGGGTCAGACCTGCATTACCACCATTTGTCCACCATCCAGAACTGAAATATCATTGCTGACATGTACACATAAGGAACTGTTTGACATTGAAATTGGGACTCAAAAGAACTGTTGGCCTAGAAAGAAGCTCACTACAGACTGATTCATTTGCCTCTCAGCATAACCATTATTTCTTGTCTCATTTTCGGTTCTTATAAGTGTATTTCTAGTATCACATGATCTCACTCATCTAGGGGAAATAATGAACAACATAAACTGATGAATAAAAACAGAGCCAGAGACAGGGAAGCATCGATCAGACTGTCAAACCTCAGAGGGAAGGTAGGGGAGGGCGGGGGTAAGGGGGAGAGATCAACCAAAGGACTTGTATGCATGCATATAAGCCTAACCAGTGGTCACGGACAACAGGGGGGTGGGGGCATGCATGGGAAGGGGTTTGGGATGGGAATGGGGGGATGAGGACAAATATGTGATATCTTAATCAATAAAGAAATTAATTTAAAAAAAGAGAGAATCCTGTGGGAAGCTTACCATCTGAAGCAAACATGGAAAAACGCCATCATTTTAGCAAATTACTGTTTTGTTTTTATTTGAAGAAAGAACCCATGCTTTTGCTGTGAATGAATCACAAATATTAAGCTGAACTAGATTTCCCAAGTTCCATTTTCCTTTCACTCAATAGCTTTGCCCCCAAATACAGCTCATTCTTTAACATGAATGTCTGCTAAATTTTTAATTCTTTTCACTAAGAAATCTTACTCTAAAGGATATGCCATCTCCATTCTAGTCTAAAAGAGAAAGCAGGTGGGGAGGTGAGGGTTTTCTACAAAGTATGGTTTCTGTGTAGATGCAGGGACACCCCTTTATTTATATAGATTGGAGTCAATACAACATTACATCTTTCAAACATGAATTTTGATTTGGAAAACTTGAACTGGCATGCTCCATAAAATTCTTTCTCTCCTTCTCTTCTTCCGTCTTTTATTACTTCCTTTGTCAGGGTCCAGGCAGGCCACCCAAAATATCCCACAATGGTATGTTGATTATTTCAAATTAAAGTTACTTGACAAGCAGCTGGTGCAGACTGGGCACCTTGGTGCTCCCTTGTCTTATTGAATGCAGGGATGAATCTCCTCTGTGAAAGGTGCCCTCCTTACTCCAGTGGGGGTGTTGAGGGAGACACCTTTACCACTGCAATTGAGAAAGGCAGGACCAAAAAGTCTCTAAAAACAAATCTGTTACTCCTTTACTAATTTACTACTCAAACCTGAACTTTGCTTAAATTCCTCATTAGTGAGTACCCAAACCTAAGTTTCTTTTTCCTGTCAATTCTTTAAAATTTTATTGTTTTGTTGTCTAAAAAATTTCAATGTCATCTTTGATTATTTCTCTGAGCATCATTTATGACCTCCATGTGCACGTATTAAGTTGATTTTTATCTTGTTAATCTGGTCTTGTGTCATTTTTATTGTTAGTCTAGCCATAAGAACTCAAGAGGGGTAGAAGGAGTAATTTCCCCTTCCTCAATACTTCCATACTTCCTCTCTCTCTCTCTCTCTCTCTCTCTCTCTCTCTCTCCCCCCACTCTCTTCCTTTCTGGAAGCAACTACTCTTCCCACTCACCAAACCCTTCCCCAAATCCTCATAACTCTAAAGACAGTGTAAGAATGTAGCCAAAGGTTGAAAATATTTGGCCAAGAACAATATTGCCAAAAGTTAGACATGGTTCTAACCTGAGTATCTTCACTTGTGTGTGAACAAAGTTCAGAAACCCACATGAACATTTCCCTCTCTGAGTATTACAGTACTTAGTGGACAAAGAAATATATCACTGAAATGGAAGTGAAAATGTGAAACACAGATATAAGATGACATTTCTCCCTCATGGCACCATAAGTCAAATTAATGGTAGTATTAGGAGAAAACAGAGGAGGAGGAGGAAGAAGGGAAGGAGAGATGCCTGCTGGGAGGTCAGTGGTGGGAGTGGTCCAGTTAATGACTCAGCTTTCTTAGTCTTTGCTGCCCTAAATGAATACCTACAGAGCAGAAAGTGATCTTGGGAAAAGGAATCTGGTTAGGGCACAATGGCTTCTCTGGCAGATAGCACTAGACTTACTGCCAGCTGATGTGCCTTCCTGGGAATCCTATCTAATAAAAGAGTAATATGGAAATTAACCATCACTCTGCTACACCCACAAGCCACGCCCACCAGCCAATCAGGAGCGAATATGCAAATAAACCCAACCAAGATGGCTACAGCCACAGAGAGCAGGAGGGAGGCTTGGGTTTCCCTGGCGATGGAGGAAGCCAAGCTTTCCACCTGCCCTTGCTGGCCTAGGCCTCCATTCAAGGCTACAAAGTTTCAATGATAGAAGATACATAAACCCAAACAGAAATGCAGCAGCCACGGAGCTGGAAAGAGCAGGAGGCTAGGATTGCCCCCGGTGATGGAGGAAGCCAAGCTTTCCGCATACCCTGACCAGCCCAGGCCTCCACTTAAAGCTACAAAGTTTCAATTATAGAAGATACATAAATCCCAACAGAAATGGCTGCTGCCACGGAGCAAGCAGAAGGCTTGGCTCCACCCCATGCTACAAAGTTTCAATTGTAAAAGATAAATAAACCCCAGATACCAGGGCCTCCGCTTGGGTTGCCAGGGGGCATGGCCGGCCTGCAAACCACCACAGGCCCCTCACCCAGGCTGCCCCACACCCCAAGGGAACCCCCACCCTGACCCTGGACACCCTTCAGGGCAAACCAGCTGGCCCCCACCCATGCACCAGGCCTCTATCCTATCTAATAAGAGAGTAATATGCAGATTGACCATCACTCCAACACACAAGATGGCTGCCCCATGTGGTCAAAGATCCTGCCCCCATGTGGACACAAGATGGCCACCACAAGATGGCCAGCAGGGGAGGGCAGTTGGGAGGGACCAGGCCTGCAAGGGAGGGCAGTTGTGGGCAATCAGGCCAGCAGGGGAGGGCAGTTGGGGGCGATCAAGCCTGCAGGGGAGGGCAGTTAGGGGTGACCAAGCTGGCAGAGGAGGGAAGTTGGGGGCAACCGGGCCTGCAGGGAAAGGCAGTTGGGAAGGACCCATGCCTGCACGGGAGAGCAGTTGGAGGGGACCAGGCCTGCAGGGGAGGGCAGTTAGGGGTGACCAGGCCTGCAAGGGAGGGCAGTTGGGGGGGACCCAGGCCTGCAGGGGAGAGCAGTTGGGGGGGACCAGGCCTGCAGGGGAGGGCAGTTAGGGGTGACAAGGCCTGCAGGGGAGGGCAGTTAGGGGTGACCAGGCCTGTAGGGGAGGGCAGTTAGGGGCAAACAGGCTGGCAGGGGAGCAGTTAGGCATCAATCAGGCTGGCAGGGGAGTGGTTAGGGGGTGATCAGGCTGGCAGGCAGAAGCAGTTAGGGGCAATCAGGAAGGCAGGCAGGCAAGCAGTTGGGAGCCAGCAGTCCTGGATTGTGAGAGGGATCGGGCTTAAACAGGCAGTCGGACATCCCTCGAAGGGTCCCAGATTGGAGAAGGTGCAGGCTGGGCTGAGAGACACCCCTCTCCCCCGTGCACGAATATCGTGCACCGGGCCTCTAGTAAGGCTATAATAAAATGAACACCTTGAAGTCTGTACCCTGTCCACTTTTCTATTAAGAGCTGCATGAGCATTGGACACCTCAGCCACTCTAAGGTGAGAGAAGGGACTGTCACTATTGGCTGCCCACTAAATTCCAGATACAACTGAGCACTCTACAGATGTTCAATATTCCCAACAAGTCTCCAAAGGCCATATTTCCTCAGTTTCCAAATGAGGAACCCAAGTTCAGGGAAGATAAGAACATTGCCCAAGGTCACATATTTTGTGTAGAACCAAGTCTGCAAGCCAAGCTCATCTGGCCTAAAGCCTGCTATCTTTCCACTAACCACCTGCCTCAGTCTTCATTCTCTGTGAAAAGCAAACAACTCATTATCCCACTAAAGTTCCCCTTGAGTAGAACTAAGCTAACTTTACTTGATTACGTGTATATGAAAGGTTTTCAACAACAACTCTATGAGGCAGATACCTCTTTTATCCTTATTTCATGGATAAACAAACCAAGGCTCAGATTGGTTAAGAAACTCACCTGAGTCCCACAGCTCCTAGGTGATTTTTCCCACCTGGTCATCCCAAAGCCATGCATATACAGCTATGCCTGTCAATGAACAACAGTGCAGGCTTCCCAGGCAGTTGTGAATGTGATTGTCACATATCAGGGAATTTAGATTGGGGCTTAACTTCACCTCTAATTATAGGGACAACTGGGACAGATTTGTTTACCAAGTTATCATTAGGCAACTCCCTGAATTATCTTTTTCATCACTAAACAGGCCTCTTGATTAGAACTCTCTGTACTTCCTGAACTTGTGTGACTTTTTCCTTCACCAGGTTAAAAGTATTTTCTGTCATTATTTCTTTAAACAGATTTGCTATTTATTGCTCACTTTCTTCTCCTTCTGTATGGTGCAGATGTTGTTACATTTCATATTACCCCGAAGTTCCCTTAAACTATTCTCCTGCTCTTTAATTATTTTTTCTTTTTTGCTGCTCTAATTGGGTGGGGGTTTTTTTCTATTTTGTTTTCCAAGTCACTGATTTGATCTTCTGCCTTGTTAAATCTACTTTTGATTTCTTCCAGTGTATTCTTGATGTCAGATGTGTTATTCTTCATTTATGATTGATTCTTATTTATGGTTTCTATTTCTTTTTTCTTGCTGTTCTTTCTTAAAATTCTCACTAAGTTCCTTGAGCATCCTTGTAACCATGAATTTGAACTCTATGTCTGATAAATTGATTGCATCCATTTTGTTTAGCTCTGTTTCTGGAGTTTCCTCCTTTTCTTTTACTCGGGTGTTTTTTCTTTGTCACCCCATTTTTGCTATTCCTTTGTATTTGTTTCTATGTATTAGAGCAAATTGCTATGCCTCCCAGTTTTCCTGTGGTGGACTTATATACTAAGTGTTTTGTGGGACCCAGCTGGGTGCTCTAGGAATGACCCTTGTGTGAGTTATTTAGGCTCCCCCGTTGTGATTGGGTCTTAAATGTTATTGTCTTGTTCATGGAAGGAATCTCCTCTCAGGCTGGCTGACTGTGAGGCCCACCCCGAGCACATCATACAAGCTGTTGTGCAGGTGCTGGCAAAACACAACACAACAAAACAAAGCAAAACCATACACAAGGCCCCTACAACAAGAACAAAAGCAACCACAAAAAAAGAATTAGGAAGGAGAAAAGAGGGCAATAAAAGAAGAAAATATGAGAATAAAAGAATATGAAAGGACAGAGATGAAAAAAAGAAGTAAAGAATAGAGGAAAGAAAATGGTATAAAAGAAAGAAAATAATTATGAAAAGGAAAAAGAGGAGAAAGCAGATATACAAAAAATAAGAAAAGAAAAAATGAATAGAAAGCAGGAGAAAGAAGAAAGAAAATATATGGTAAGAAAAGGGAACGGAAATTAGATCTATGAAAGAAAAAGAGAGACTAAAATAATAACAAATCAATAAAGAAGAAGGAAAAGGAAGATAAAGAAAAAGAAAGTAAAGTGCCATTCATCTCAACAGAGTTTAGTGCCTCCTGAGAGCTCCCTTTGAATCCTGCTCTTCTGATAACTGAGGCTGACTGTTTTGTCTGTGAATTCTGAACCTCATGGGAGGTATTTAGGTGATAACCAAGGTTAGAAACTGTCCTCCTTTGGCTCCCAGTAACCTATTTGAAGCTTCAAGTGATCCACATCCTACAGTTTGTTTCTTTCTTCATAGGCTGGTTTATTAGCAGCAGGGGGCTCAGTGCTGGGTCAGCAAACTTCCCCAGGTTTCCTGGGCCCCACCTCCACCTGCCATCCCCTGCCAGCCCATTGTCAATCTTAATCATTCAAAAGTCATTTTGAAAGGGCTTTAGGCAAAATCAAGAGTATAGAGCTCTGGGTCTCTCATGAGGTGGAGGTTCTGTTCAGATTTCAGGGACAGTGATGGGTGTGTTTTCCTGTCCCAGAGCTAGTCCTCTGAGAGTGACCCAGAATATTTCCCTGACTTCAGCTGGCCAGATATCCTCATATGCAGTCCAGTGGGATTAGCTGGAAATCTGGAGCTTCTATCAGCTCCCCCTTGCGAGGAAAGCATCAGTAAGGTTCCCGGTTAGTGGGGCAGTTGGCACTACCCCCATGCTGGTGACTGATGTGTCCTGAAACTGTTCAAACCCGTAGGCTTGGCCTCTGCTGCTTTCTCCTCTGCATAGGTCAAGATGCAGGGTGTGGCAGGCAGGGCTCCTGAGGGTGGAGCAGGCTGTATCACCTAGGGTGGTGGTTTTTCCTTTTCCTGAGCTGTGGCTTCTGAAAGGGGCTAGCGCCTCTCAGGAAAAATGGCTGTTTTGGTTTGGGGGTTGTGACAGAATGCAGGTCTCACAGCCATTTCTATTCCACGTCTTCCCCCAATGCTTCCTACCCCAGCCTTTCCTCAGGCACCTTCAGTCAGCATTGCCCTCCCTCCACTGAAGCTTCAGGTGAGTAGCTGCAGAAGAAAATCCTGTGCTCTAGGTTTAAAACGAAAACAAAACAAAACTGCAGTTTTAACTCTGACCAGCTCCAGACTCCCCAGTGGCCAGAAGTCCTGCCACCTTTCATGGCTGGATGTTACCTGGGCCACTGTTCTTGACTCTGATGCTCTGCGTTGTGGAGCCCAGCCAAGGCTCCGAGCATCAATCTTCTTAGGGAAATGATGTCCTTGTAGCCAAGAGATCCCTCCTCTCTCTAGACCTGCCACACGTGAAAGCTAGGCCAGCCCCTCTCAAGACCTCACCCTTCCTACCAGTCTCCAGGTTTTTTCTGTCCTTCCTCCTCAGCTGGACCTCAGTTGATAATTCCAGCTGAATGTTCCCCAATTTAGTTGTATTTCTAGTCTGGCGCTGGGAGGAGGTGCAAGAAAGGTCTTCCTATTTGGCCGCCATATTCTCCACCCTTCACTAATCAGGCCTCAAAGCAACCTTGCTTCTTCCTAGTAAAAGGGAACAAAGAAAGGAGTTGTAGTGGAAAACTAAAACTAAAGCCACATAGAGTGGACTTTAATTTTTTTAATTGTTTGTTTTTATTTAATTTCCCTTTTTGATCCTAAAAAATGCTGTAGCTTTGTTCCATTTCCATGCTAGTCCTACAGTCTTCCCTTCAATTCTGTGAGTTCCTCAATATTCTTCTAATAAATTCTTTTTCTGATTAAGCCAGAGTCAGTATCTGTTGCTTGCAAACAAAGAACCATGATAGTCTATATGTTAAATATGTGAATGTAAACCATTATTTCATACTGATCCAGAATCCATTTAAGAATAAAATTAAATATTTCAAGTGCTATAATTTTTCTAAGAAAATTACGAAGGTCAGTAAACCAAAGAGTGTTTTTGGTTTTGCTTTTGTTGCTCATTTACTTTTATGTAATTTGGGATATAGGCCAATTGTACTTTTTTTTTTCCAACTGACCACAATTCAAACACCATTTATGTTTATCATACCACATCCCCAGAGCAGATTCACCTCAATCCCTTATACTTTCCTTATTCCGTAACTGGACAAAGGTATTTCATTTTCATAATTACTCAAATGAAAACTCTGAAGTGACTTGTGAATCAAAGATTACACTGTGTTTACTATTTTATTGATAATCTATTTTCACAACAATGCTGGCTAACAAATACTCTAAAACTCAGTGGTGTAAAATAGTAAGAATTTATTCTGTGCATGATTCTATGGGTTAGTCGGACACTATTTCTGGACTTGGCTGAGCTTACTTATATACTAACAGTCACCCAAAATTAGCTTAGGGCTCTGCTGATCTTGGCTGGGCTCTCTCATGTGTCTGGGGGAAAGCTGGCTGTCAGCTGGTCCAGGATGTTCTCAGTTAGGAAAACTGGGATGAGTTGACTCATTTTTCAGCATGGATATGTTCTCATTGTGAAGGCAGAGGACCAAAAGAAGAAGCAGAAATGTGCAAGCACCTTTTTAAAAATCTGCTTATTTTAAGTCTGTGAGCATGCCTTTGGCCAAAGTAAGTTAGACATATATTCCACCTCTTGATGGGAAACACTAAAGGCACATTGAAAAGGGCATAGATTCAGGATGAATTGGGGTCATTGATTCAATCCATCTACCACAGAGCATAGTTTTTGCAACTTATAATTTTATATTATGTAATTTTGAAAAGTTACAGACAGCCACACTCTCTGTGTATAGAACACAACATTTCTATTTTTTAAATACTTCTCTTCCAACAATATTAAATTTAGTATCTACTATGCATTCAGTATGAAAGGAGTTCTAGGTAATCTTGAAAAAGTGAGATGAAAAGAAATTAATAGTACAAATTGCTTGAATATTACATTGCTTTCGATTTCATCATGTTAAGAAAATGTAGTTCATTTGAAACCATTTCTATTCTTTAGAAACAGATTCTACAGTCGTGCACAGTTCTGGTATTTCACAAAGGCTGTTTGGCAGTTCGGCACTTACTGCATCAGCATGGAATGTGTCTCAGGGGCATATCGCTGAGCAGAGAACCCCCAATGGAGACCTGCTGCAGGGCCCCCTCATGGAGACCAGGAGCAGGGGCTTGGAGAATGTTCTCCAGGTTTAGAGAAGCTCTTCTGACTCCTCAAATCAACAGGTCACTTGTAAACAGCACCTTACGCACAAATGTGGCCCCTGGGCACCTTCAGATGGGACATGCCGAGAAAGGGTGCAAATAGCTCCAGATGGTTCCTATGCAACCAGTCAGGTGCTGAAGAACTGCAGATGGAGGCTCAGGTACAGAGTCAAAATGAGGCTCAGAAGTGTGTGTGAGGTGTGTGTGTGTGTGTGTGTGTGTGTGTGTGTGTGTGTGTATGTATCTATGGAAACAGCAAATTAAAAGAAGAGATATAGAGCCGGGTGGTTGTGGCTCCATGGTTGAGTGTCGACCTATGAACCAGGAGGTCACGGTTTGATTCCTGGTCAGGGCACATGCGGTAGGGGCTGTGCAGGAGGCAGCTGATCAATGTTTCTCTTTCATCACTGATGTTTCTATCTCTCTCTTCCTCTCCCTTCCTCTCTCTGAAATAAATAAAAATATATTTTTTTAAAAAAGAAGAGATATAGAAATATTTAAACTATTCTAAAACACAAAAGGAATTGGACTACCACATTCACCATCTCTGTGTCCCAAGAAAACCCTCCTTCTAAGCTGCTTGTTGCATGCCACAATAGTGGCAAAGGAAACTTTTCAAGAACATTGAGGACTCCCAAACACATTGTTTTATAGCCATGAATCATTTGCAGTTCTTCCTAAAAAAAAAAAAAAAAATCAAAAAGCTTTTTTAAGTGGACCATAAATGTTATAGTTATCTAGTATAATTCCTGAGTAAAATATTCATTTTTACTACTAAAAACCATGAGTCAAATTAATTTAAAAAAGCACTTTACAATTTAGAAATTATCAAAGGCCTCAGTACTTCCACATTCTAACAGGTGGATACATCATCTAAAGTCTGTGGGGGATCTTTTTGAGTCCTTGTTTGGTTATTTGTAGTTTTGTTGTTTTTTTTTTAATATATTTTTATTGATTTTTTACAGAGAGGAAGGAAGAGGGATAGATAGTCAGAAACATCGATGAGAGAGAAACATTGATCAGCTGCCTCCTGCTCACCTCCCACTGGGGATGTGCCCGCAACCAAGGTACATGCCCTTGACCGGAATCGAACCTGGGACCTTTCAGTCCGCAGGCTGACGCTCTATCCACTGAGCCAAACCGGTTTTGGCAGTTATTTGTAGTTTTTACTGCATGAAGAAAGAAGAATAAACTTCAAAGCTGAGAGATGGAGGCTCTCAAGTATGCTCTGACACACTCTGGGTGCATCCCACTGCTCCCAGGTTCCTCCTCTGTACAACCCTCTCATGCAAGTTTTTCTTTGTTAATATCTTAGCAGTTTGCACCACAAAGTAGTTAGAATCATCCAAATGTAATTAAGTTTTCCCCCAACATATAATGTTGCAACAAAGAGGCAAATAGTAGAATCATTTTCCCCAAACTATTAAACAGCCTCCAGGGAGGCATGATTTCCTTTCAAAGTAAACTATATTTTAATTCATAGAATGTTTTTATTACCCAAATTGGACTAATAATTGACTGTTTTGGAACCAACTCTTTCATTGTCTCAATAACAATTAGCTAATGAAACATTGCATAGTAAAATGATAACTTGAAAAGATTCAGGTAAGATTTCCTGTAATCATTTGCTATAAAACCAATCTTGCCTTCCCCAATTACTCCTTGACTACTCAAGATATGATCAGTGCACTTAAATCAATCCTATAACTTGGCACGTATACCAGCTTGCAAGCACACAGCAATGTTCACCCTAATGGAACAGAGTAGTGATGAGATTTTCATTTTGCTTGATGGGTGCATTGTAGAACATAGTCCACACTGGGCCAGAATGTAAGCAGCATTTCTCTAACATTAAATTTTATAGATGTTGGAGCTGAGCACTTTTTCTTTTTCCTTAAATTCTCAGCTTTGTTTCCATTAATTTTTATTCCAACCATCATTAATTGAAACATTCATTAGCACTTACTGGTGCAAAATATCATTATAGGAAGAACTGAAATACATTGACCCTGCTCTTTGAAAGTATACAACATAAAGAAATAAAATATGAATACAAAAATATAAATATCTATAAGAGCAGTCTATTATAGAGTCAGATTCATGGTCCAGAATCTGCTTCCTCTAAGTTACAGTGATCAGGGCCAGTGTTCAGGGGAGAGGCCATCTGTGCTGAGAACTGGGTAGACTCTAAGTGGTGCCAGTATATTCCTAAAAGGGAATGGAGCATGCAGTGCTCATTCCTACTTTTACAGAAGACAGATGTCCATTTCCATTCTTGGTGTGTGTTGATGGTTATAGCTACTGTTTCTTTCCTTTTCACACTTCCTGTCTATTTTCTTTTCTAGGTCTCTTTCTCTCTTGAATTTTATCTTCACAACTTTTTAGCCATGAACTTGAACTGTGGCACATCAACTTGCCTCACTTTTCAATACTAGAAATCCCTTTTTGTTGCTTTTTTTTCCAGAAACAGGAAGTCTGACGGAAAGACAGATGTCCATATGAATATCATTTATGTGTACCTCTTATAAATACATGTTTTTCTCTGTTGGTAAAAGAAACATGGATAAATGGAGAGGTCTCATGTGTGACCATTTGTCTGGAGAGTAACCCATCTCTTTATTGTCACAGTGGTATGAATTCAGTCAAAAACTGATATCATTCTTGCTTAAATGCCTAGATGCTAATCATTCAAACTGCCTGAATCCTAGCTGAATCGAATTCCTACAACTAGAGATTTAAAGAAGTCACATCAAGATTGGTAGGAGGGACAGAGACACAGAATGGGCTGGTCCGACATCCATGTGATAGAAATCCAAAGGGATAGCTCAGCTGCAGAGGAACAAGGGGGTTTCAGACCCACACCAGGACCCCTAGCCCAGGGTTTTAGTGCCAGGAAGAGAAGTTCCCCATAACTTCTGACTGTAAAAACTGGTGGGGATTGTGTCTGAGCAAGAGGGAGGACTGTTGGAATCCCAGGTTCTGGCAGAGGCTATTGTTCCTTTTCTAAGCCTTCCCCCACAGAGCCTACAGGCAGCTGACATATCTGAGACTCCATTAACCTGGCTAACACAGTTCGCTCTACATAATTCATGGAAACAAATACAGGGAGGCTGCCAAAATGATGATACAAATAAACATGTATCAAACTCCAGAAAAAGAACTAAACAAAATGGAGATAAGCAATCTATTAGATGCAGAGTTCAAAACAATGGTTATAAGGATGCTCAATGAACTTAGTGAGAAGTTCAACAGCATACAAAAGGATATCTAAGCCATAAAAAACAACCAGTCAGAAATGAAGGATATGCTAACTGAAATGAAGAATAATCTATAGGGAATTAACAGTAGAGTAGATGAAACAGAGAATCAAATCAGTGATTTGGAATATGAGGAAGCAAAAAACACTGAATCAGAACAGCAAAAAGAAAAAAGGAATCCCCAAAATTGAAGATAGTTCAGGAGCCTCTGGGACAACTTCAAGCATATCAATATTCACATCATGGGGGTGCCAAAAGGAGAAGAGAGAAAACAAGAAATTGAAAACCTACTTGAAATAATAATAACAGAAAACTCCCCTAACCTGGTGAAGGAAATAGACATACACATTCAGAAAGCACAAAGAGTCCCAAACAATATGAACCCAAAGAGGCCCACATCAAGACACATCATGATTAAAATACAAAAGGTTATGCCAAGTTGGTTTGACTCAGTGGTTGAGTGTCAACCTATGAACCAGGAGGTCACGGTTTGATTACTAGTCAGGCACATGCCCGGTTGCAGGCTTGATCCCCAGTCGGGGGCGTGCAGAGGCAGTCACTCTAATCATTGATGTTGCTATCTCTGTCTCCCTCTCCCTTCCTCTTTGAAACAAAGAAATAAATATTTTTAAAAATAAAATTCAAATGGTTAAAGACAAAGAAAGAAAACCAGTAAGGGAAAAGCAGTTAGTTATCTACAAGGGAGCTCAACAGAAACTTTGCAGGCCTGAAGGCAAGAAATATTCAAAGTGATGAAAAGCAAATACCTACAAACAAGATACTCTTCCCAGCAAAACTATCATTTAGAATTAAGGGACATATAAAGAGCTTTCCAGACAAGAAAAAGATAAAGGATTTCATCACCACCTAACCAATATTACATAAAATATTAAAGGGTCTTCTTTAAGAAGAAAATAAGCCAGAAACTGGGCTCAAGGCTGCTGAGTGCAGCGGCGGTAGTGGGAGGGCGCAGGCCAGGCTGAGGGGATGCCCCCCCGCCCCGAGTGCACGAATTCCATGCACTAGGCCTCTAGTCCTGTATAATAAAAGCCTAGGTGGCTTCACGCCCTCGCGCAACACCCTCGCGTGACGCCCTTGTGCGACATCATCACAAGATGGCCACCACAAGATGGCCACCCTCACATCATCACAAGATGGCTGCCACAAGATGGCCACAACAAGATGGCCATCAGGGGAGGGCAGTTGTGTGCAATCAGGCCGGCAGAGGAGGGCAGTTGGGAATGTCCAGGCCAGCAAGGCAGGGGGCAGTTGGGGGTGACCAGGCCAGCAAGGGAGGGCAGTTGGGGGTGATCAGGCTGGCAGGGGAGGGCAGTTGGGGGCAATCAGGCCAGCAGGGGAGGGCAGTTGGGGGTGATTGGGCTGGCAGGGGAGCAGTTAGGCATCAATCAGGCTGGCAGGAAAGCAATTAGGGGGTGATCAGGCTGGCAGGTAGAAGCAATTAGGGGCAATTAGGCAGGCAGGCGAGCGGTTAGAAGCCAGCAGTCCAGGATTGTGAGAGGGATGTCCAACTGCCGGATGTCCCACAAGGATTGGGCCTAAACCAGCAGTCAGACATCCCCCAAAGGGTCTCAGATTGGAGAGGGTGCAGGCTGGGTTGAGGGACACCCCGCATGCACAAATTTCATGCACTGGGCCTCTAGTAGTCTAATAATTATGTATGGTGTCAGATGCATATGAGACTTATTTGGATGATCAATTAGTAAGTTATATAATGTCTAATAACTGGGGTGTACAACTAAAACTAACATAAAATTGCATGACAACTGTAATTGAAAAATGTTTGAAATAAAGAATAACAAACAAAAAAAAACTAAAAACCTTTGCTCTGCAAAAGACTCTAACAAGTTACAATGTGGGGAAAAATATTTGCAAACCACCTATCAGACATAGGACTAGTAACTAGAATGTACAAAGAACTTTTAAGTATCAATAGTGAAAAATCAGATAAATCAATTAGAAAATGGCAAAAGAAATACATGGACATTTATTGAAGGATATAGGGAAACGATCTCTCAAACATTACTGGTGGGAATTAAAGTGGTGCAGCCCCTCTGAAACAGTTAATAGATTTTTGTTTTTAAATCTAAACATGCAACTACCATATGACGCAGCAGCTGTACTCTTAGGCATTTATCCCAGATAAATTAAGACTTGTGTGTAAAAAACAAACAAACATGTACACAAATGTTTATAGCAACTTTATTCATGATGGCCAAATACTATAAACAACTCAGATGACTTTCAATGGGCAAATGGTTAAACAAACATGGTACATTCATACATACCATGGAGCATTATTCAGCAATAAAAAGGAATGAACTACTATGCACAAAACAACTTGGATGAATCTCCAGAGAATTATGCTGAGTGGAAAAAAAGTCAATTTCAAAAGGTTACATACTGAATGATTCCATTTACATAACATTCATGAAATGATAGAATTATAGAAATGGAGAACACATTAGTGGTTGTCAAGGATTAAGGAGTGGGTGGAGACAGAAGGTAAGTGGGTATGACTAAGAAAGAGAACAGGAGACCTTATGGTGATGGAAATGTTCTGTATTTTATCCTGATCATTGCCAATATCTTGGTTATGGTATTGTATAAGATATTACCATGGAGGGATACTGGGAAAAAGTATATATAAGATCTCTGTGTATTATTGTTTACAACTGCATGTGAATCTATAATTATCTCAAAATAAGAAGTTTAATTAAAAAAACAACTGTCTGCTGTATAAAATAACCCTATGACGTTACAGCACCATTTCTTCTCCTGATCACCTTTAAACTCCAAGTTTTACTCTGAGAACACGAGTTTATGAAATTAAACTTGTCAATAGCATCCTCATATTTATGTAGGGAATGATCTTTGCTGACTGGATACATTGTCTTTGTCCTTCAGTATTTCTTTAGATGAATTCTTAAATGGTACACTTTAACTTGAGTTGTATCTTTCAATTACTAAATTAATCTTTCTGAATCATAGCAGGGAAAATCAGCTATTCAGAAAACAAGTTTAGTTCTAATACAAAGGCACAAATATTGAGCAGTGTGCTCTTGGGCATGATATTTTATATTAATTCTTCATTGTATGTATGTATAATATACATATCACAATTTTATTCTGGACTCTGCCAAAGTTTCCTTCTTCTCTGGTTGGAGTTTCATAATAAATATGCATTGTTTCCACCAGAGTTTATACCAGAAATAATTAGGTAAAATGATGGTATAATAGGGAAAAACACAGCTTTTGTAATTCATCATTGCACTGTTGCTAAACAGCCTTCAGGGTTTGAAGGACTGGCCTAAGTTAACTGCGTCCAGGAGAAACCACAGTTTTACATACATGTCTTCATTTGATTTGATTTTCACAGTTTTAGAAACCTATGACCCAAGATACTGTTGATTTTGCCTCTTAAAATTCAAAGGGAACTTCATGCCTATGCATTAATGAACATACAACGTTCATTGCATAATTCAAAACTGCAGAGCATCACTCATGCCTCTGATATCTTACATGGGCAGATATCTGTTTAACAAACACTCTCTTGCTTCCTGCTCTGCCACTGATTTGTATAAGGCACTGATTTATCTGTATCTCAAGTTTGCTATTTTCCATATTTAATTTTTTTATTTACTATTCTACCTGCAGTAGATTTGAGGGTTAACAAAATGCTTGCAAAACACTTTCAGGTTATCAAAGCAAAGTAGATAAACTTTAGCCAAAATAATAAGTAAGATAAAATAAAAAGATGTAAATATATGTTAGTTTAAAATTCTCTAAGTCATTGAAATACAAAGGTATTCAGGACTGCTGATTTTTTTTAATTTTGTTTATATTATTTTATTATATTTCAGTTCTTTGAAACTTGGTTATCCAAATATATTGTTGAATTCACTGCTCAAGGTATGGCCCATGAACCAGTGGCAGAATGACCAAGGAGCTTGTTAGAAATACAAAATCTTGGGCAGACCTATTGAATCAGATTTAGATCAGCTAAATGAGAATCCCTGAGGGTCCAAGGATCTGGGTTTTATTGAGCTCTTCAGGTGATTTCTATCTGCTAAATTTTGAGAATTACTAATATTAAATCATTGCTGTATAAGCTATGGACTGAATTGTGCCCCCTCCCAAATTCATATGTTGAGGCCCTAATCCCCAATGTGACTATAAGGAGGTAATTAAGGTTAAATGAGGTCATAAAGGTAGGTCCCTGATCCCTTATGATTGTGGCTTTATCAGAACAGGAAGAGAGAAAGATCTCCCTCTTCTCCCTCTCATTCCTCCTCCTACCCCCAACACACATACCATTTGCGGACACAATGAAAAGGCAGTTGTCTGCAGGTGTTGGGTGATATCTTACCAGAATCCTATCATGCTCACACCAGGATCTCAGACTTGGATCTCAGACTTTGAGGTTCCAGAACTGTGAGCAAATGCATTTCTGTTGTATAAGCCACCCAGTCTGTGGTATTTTGTTATAGCTGCTAGAGCTGACTAAGATAGTACATACGAACCATGAGGGGATTGTGTTAAAATAGATTCTGATTCAATAAAGAGGTAGGATCCCCTGAGTGAAGCTGTTTTCTTAGTCCATGAACCCCACTTTAAGTAGCAAGGAGTAACAAGTACTTCCCATTTCACCTAGAACAAAATCCAACCACCTATTTTTACCTTTAGGCCCTACAAGATCTGGGGCCCACCTACCTCCCTGCCTCCACCTGGTGCCTCCCTCCCCACCACCACACTTCAGCACTCTGCCTGTCTATCTTTTCCTCAAACATGTTAAGCTTCTCCCTTCTTTCTGCCTCAGGACCACAGGACTTACTTTGCCTTCTGCTTTTGCTCCCAGCTCTTTGAACAATTGCTCCCCTCTCATCTTTCAGGCCTCAGTTCAAACACTGTCTTCTCAGAAGGAACATGACGCCTGTCTGAAGCAGCCCATCTCCTGTCCCCATTCTGTCACAGCTTAGACTTTCATAGCTTTCATCTTCATCTGAAACTATTTTGTCCTTTTATAAATTGTTTATCATCTGTCTCCTCCACAAGAATGCAGGCTCCAGAAGAGCAAAATTGTGTCATTCTTGTTCACCTAAAAATACTTGTTGATGAAATAACTAGTGTAATGTAACTCTTCACAAGATCCAAATACTGAAATTATAGGACTACTCTCTTCCTTCATACCTGGGCAAATGAAGACATCATATTCACTCACTGGGTGTTTACTGAAGACTGGAACTGTCTGGCCCTGTTTTGGAGTCCCTGCTGTTCTATGTCAGCCATTTGCCCTTGTCTGTGTCTGAACTAGGTCTGTCTGACCAGGAGGAAGGACATCACGGCTTCCAAGGTGTCAACCACTGGCTCATGATGGAGGGTTTGAAATTGGCCAGAGGCTAGTGCTGGCACCCCTGCAGCCTCTGTGAGTGAGGTGGTCCTACAGCTCTGGACTGAACTTTGCCTCAGTTTTACGGCGTGGTACCTGGTCTAGCTGCCCCTAAGCCAGACACTGACTCCAGCTAATGGAGCTGGGCCCTGACACACTGTCTGCTTTGTGCTATGACCTCCCTTGGGGTGCTGACTTCTGCCCCTCTGGCCTCTATCCCTAGATGTGGTTGTGGTCCTGTTATGAATGAATGACAACTCACACTGCTTATGAGAGCCCATAGTGCACATCTCTTTCTGGCCCCACATCAGTGGGAGCATTTGCACCAGAAAAATGGGCAAATGCTTCACATCAGGACTTGGTTCTCTCAGAGACCTGGTTGTTAAACATTTACCAGCACCACTGGCTGAAGCCTACCTGCATTGGGAAAGTTCCTGTTCTCTAGATGTCTTCTGCTACTTTGCCACACCATCCAGAAAGATGTCTCCACAGTGCCCCTCAGGCATCCCCACACACCAGCCTGGGTCAACCTGGGTAACACGAGCACGCACACACACACACACACCATAGTGAGGTCTCATTAGCTTGGAGTCTTTAAAACACATTAAATATTCTAACAAATGTTGTCAGTACTCTGAGAGGTACGTTAGAGAAAGACACACAAAAAAAGCAATACCTCAACTCTCGTGACAACACAATATAATTTGAAAGTTACAAAAAAGAAAATAATGAAAACTCATGTTCCTTCTCATTCTTCCTAAATTTTTTTCCAGACACTTTTCTAAGTTTTCATAGACCAGAGATAAACACAATTTATATCGCTAATGCTATCAAAGGTACTGGCACAAATATGCATTCAGTTACCCAGAAGAGAGAATTGCTCAGTACTATCTGGAGGATCAGCCAAGCGCATCAGCACATCTGTGTGCAATTAGTCACACACTGCCTGGAGAGACTCTTGATTCTTGTCTAGCCTGACATTTAAATCTGTGGTTATCAACCAGGTAGGGGACAGTGAGGACCAGCAGCCTGTAAGGCATTTTCAAATTTTGAGCAAGTAATAGCCCATCTAACAGTGTTACATCCCTTCTTCATGAAAAGCTGCTGCTTTAAATATCGTATTGTGTGTTTTATACACATTTGTATCTTATTTCCACAACTAAATTGCAGGTTTCTTAAGGACCTATATAGTGGCTTACATAGTGTTTATTTCTTCCAGAATTCTGGAGCAGTCCTGACATTAAAGTTAAAATTTTCTATATGTAAAAAAAACCAACAACCCATATTGTAAATATAATTTAAAGGCAAATGACAAAATGTATTTGCAACATGTTACACCTATAATTTTAAAACCACTTACAATTAATTGGGGGGAAATGCATTCCCCTTTCCTAAATAGGCAAAGAATAAAAGGGGAAATTCACAAAAATGCACAGATAACCACTAAACATTTGAAAGACAATTAGTCTAACAAGTTATCAAAAAGATGCACATTTTAGCAACAATAAGATGCCTTCTTTACCTATTAAATTGATTTTAAAATTGTTTAAATGATTATATTTTCAGTAGATGGTTTGGGAGTAAATAGATGCTATCCCATATTTCTGAGAGAAGTGTACATATTTTTGGTATTGCAAAAAAAAAAAAGGAAAATTGAAAGTAGCCTAAGTTTGTGACAATAGGAAGAAAAATATTGAGTGACATGGAAAAATGTTCATAAAATATGCTACTAATTGTATAATTGTAGAAGATATATAAATGTACAGAAATGTTATAAATATATTGGGGTTGTGACAAGAAAAGAAGGCAAATGTTTAAGATTTTGGTGTTTGAAATAGGAACAGTTTATTACATTTGTGGATCCTCAGAAAGGGTTTTTTTCTAGGCACAGAAAATAATGGAGCCCCTTCTCTCAGTGTTCCTGTATTAATTAGGAAAAACTCTTCATAAAATGAGCAAAGATTTCTTCAGGCAATTTGTGTCAATAGGCAAATAAAACATATCACCTAATAGAAGATCAAAACATGCATTCAACTCAGGAGTCAAGTTCTCAGTCACAGAAACGTGGCAGTAATAAAAAATACCCATTAGGGACTAGTACCAAATGTTTTAGCCTTTGACTTAGTTATAAAAACATCCTATAGGGTGTTGAGGAAGGGTTCTATGATGGGGAAGGAAATATGTGCACAGCAGGGCAGGGATGGGCAGGAGGCTGGGCAAGTGATGGAGAGAGATCCCAGCTGGCTTGCTCTCACTCCTTCCCAAGTGAAGCACACGCACTGAGACCTCAAGAAGACCAATGAGGCTCAGTCCTCAAGCAGCCAGGCTAAAACTCACAAGTTGTGTTTCTGTGTTGCCTAATCAAAAGCGTAGATAGCATTTGTGTTTCAGTAGCAGAATCCAGACTGTGTTGAGTCCACATGGTCCAGGCTTCCTCAGTGAAACTGTCCAAGGATTTCAGAAGGACTGAGAAAGTGCTTTCTCTGTTGGTTCAGATTCTTGCTTGTCCAGAGCCCGGAAGTGTGGTTTTAACTGTATCTGCAAACACTGACATTTTTTCCATCCTCTCCTAACATGAAATTTCCCCTGCTTTTTCCCCACCCAAAGCCTCCTTCTCCCAACACCATAAATTCATTCTAGGCTCTAACACGTGTACATTTCTCCACAGAGCCAACAGTGTCTGCACGGGAGAATCTCTACCACCTACTTAGCCTAAATGATGGCTCAGTTCATCTGAATGGCTGAATTGGCATGTATGTGAATAAACCAGACATGCATACATCAGTCCACAAAGTCCAGCTAGGTGGTGCCTTAGTCATTACAGGCTGCTCTAACACAGTACCATAGAATGGGCAGCTTGTAAACAACATACACTGATTTCTTACAGTTTAGAGGCTAGAAGACCAAGATCAAGGAGCCTGCTAGTCAGTGTGTGGTGAAAGCCCACTTTCTAGTTCATAGTCAGCATCTTCTATCTGTAAATTTGCATGGTGAAAAGGGTGAGGGAGCTCTTTGAAGTCTCTTTTATAAGGACACTAATCCCATTCATGAGGGCTCCACTCATGAATCACCTCCCAAAGGCCCCACCTTCTAATATCATCACCTTGAGGGATAGGATTTCAATGTTAATTTTATACACACACACACACACACACACACACACACACACACACACACACACACACACTGAGTGGCCAGATTATTCTGATCACCCCATCAGTACTTCGTTGGGCCACCTTTTGCCTTCGGCTTCCATATCCCATACAATGTAGTGTACGGCTAATTTGCCCACAAACGTCAGGTGGTCATAATAATCTGGCCACTCAGTGTATATATTTCAGAGAGAAAGGGAGAGACAGAGATAGAAACATCAATGATGAGAGAGAATCATTGATCAGCTGCCTCCTGCATGCCCCTTATCGAGGATCCAGCCCACATCCTGGGCATGTGCCCCGAGTAGGAATTGAACCATAACCTCCTGGTTCATAGGTGACACTCAACCACTGAGCCACAGCAGCCGGGCTCAATGTGAATTTTGAAGGGACAACATTCAGACCATAGTAGGCAGGGTCCACCCACAGCCCAGGACCTGAAACTAAGCTGAAAAAAATCACTAGGGGCAAATGTCAAATATCGAAAACAGCTTCATCTTCTTGCATCATGCACTATTCTTCTCCTGGAGATGGAAGTGGCCAGAAATCTGGGGGGAAGCCTTCTTTGATACTACTGAGATGCCTGGAAATGTAAAAATAAATAAAGAAGACCTCATTTAAAATGGAGTTGGGAAACACTGAAGGAGGAACATCTCACTCACGAACCACTTGTTGCAATCTGCATAACCCGCAGGAAGAAGGAAGGTAAGAATTATTCAGACAAGGGAGGATATTAATCACATGGGAATTTCACCTCCTGTCTTTAAGAAAAAGGAGGAAGGGTCCTCCCTGCCCCATCGGCAATGCACTAACTACTGCTCTAGGCCAAGGAGAAACCACCACAACATTGAACTCCTGTTTTTCTCCAGTAACTTTTGTTCAAAACAACCCTCCCCAATTTCCTCCTAAAACCTAATAAAAGCAAGCCCCTATCCTTTGTTCTCTGGACTTGCCTATGGGTTTGCCATAGCTTGCTTGTCCCAAATTGCAATTCCCTGCTACTCTCAAATGAAGCCATTTTGCTGGTAAAAATAATTGGCTATTTTCTTTTTAAGGTTGACAGAACTATAAAGGCCCAGGGTCCACAGGGAAATTTTTACCACTTTCTTCCTAATGTCAGTGGCCTCTTTCTGATTTCCCCAGAGCCAGGATGCAGCCTCTCACCCCATAGCCCCTCCAACGTCCTGCTCACTACTTTCAAGGTGGCCCTGTCACAGGGGCGTTCTGATGGTTAGAAAAGGCATTGCTCTGTTGAATTAAAATCTGCCTTTCCAAATCTCACCCTCTGCTTCTAGTTCTGCCTTTATAAGACCAAAAGTCATAAAATCTCATTTCTCTTTGTGCTATTAATTTTAATGGTGTGCTTTTAGGAATAGGAAAAGGTAAGGAAACAATTAACAAAAGTGATAAAGTGAGTGTAGGATGAGCCACTGCAAATCCTCACTAAGCTCATTTACTGTTTAGAGACAAACGTTCACCCAAGCAAGAAAAATGGGAAGAGGCCAGGAGAACTAGGCATTGACTGCAAGAATTTAAAATTTCAACAATCCTCTAAGCACATTGCATTGCTTTCCACAGCAGCCCATTCCTTGAAATGTGAAGGCCCATAAAAAATTATTTGTATAAATATTGTTTTCAGAATTTTCTTCTCAAACAATAGAAACATTATGTTACTATGTTTATAAATGTTAAGATGATTAATGAACAATTAATAAGGGTTCCATATGTCACTGCTTCATATTTACTGCCTCACATTTATTTCTAAAAATAACTGTGGACATACAGATTACCTATGCCCATTACACTTCTTATTGGCACTGTAAAAATTAGTAAAGGAACCCTCAACTGAAACTGGAATTGTCAAGGCCTGTAGAGGGAATGTTCACATCCTTCCAGTCATCTCAATTACGCCAAACAGGAAGAGGCATACTTTGCATCCCCAACAGAAAGATGTTTCTACTTTACTACCCTGGAAAGAGGAAGATTTTCTTCCAGCCCAGCTACTAGCCCAGACAATAAGAAATGCCACAACGCAGCCAACAAGAAGCTATTGTCTCCTTGAGCTATTAATTTCCTCCAATGAACTGTTACTTTTCTTTTTCTAATGACTTTCTTGCTTCATCCTCCTTTCTGTAAAAACCTTCCATTTTCTATAACTGCTCAGTTTCCCTCTGCTTGCTAGATGAGATGCTGCCCATTTTATGAATCATTTAATAAAGCCAATTAGATCTTCAAATTTACTCAGTTGAATTTTGTTTTATAACAGCACAGAGGGAAAACAATAGAGAAAACCCCACAAACACTAGAGAAAGCTGCATTTCTGCCCAGCTAGGTGCCAACCGTCTTCTGGTGAAAGTGAGAGAGAGGATTTGGTTCTTCCTTCCTCTGTGAACTTTCTCTGGATGACTTTTCATCTAAAGGCCCATGAGATCATTTCTGTATTTCTGAATAGTCTTCAAAACAAAATGCACAAGGGCCAAACAACCTTTATCTTGTTATATTCAAAACTTGTATCTCGTTATTTCTAGGGATCATTACTCAGCATCCTGAAAAGATTCAAAGCAGGAACTGAAGCAAACAAGGATAAACCCTGGCTTCTCTCAGTCTTTGTCTTCAAAGGTCCAAAAGCAGCCAGAAGAAATTTCCCTTATTTACTGAAAGGAAACAGCTCAGAGATTTTTCTGAGTTTAGACTAGTAAAAGACATTCTAGAGGCACTCACATTTTTGTTATTACCCTTGTAAACCATAAATGAATTTCTTCTAATCTAATATTTTGTGGTAAAATTTTTATCCAGCCTCAGCAGGCACAAAGCCTTTAGGGCTGGAGAGTTGTTGACTATTAACTTAGGGATACCATTATTAAATTTGCCAATGTTGGTGCTTAGTGTTTGTATGCAGATAGCCCCCCAATTACATTTTTCTTTTCCCCTTTTGGCAACTTTGCAAACCCTTTAAGGGCACAGGCCTGACTGTGGACATCAGTGTGCCCAGGGCAAGCACAGTGCTTCCCACAGAGTGGACCATCAATAACCATCAATAAGTATTTGTTGAGTGAACAAATTCTTGAGGAAGGGAGCATTTGCACACTGCACATTATGTGACAGTAAAAATGGCAAATACTTTCAAATGAAATACATACTTGCAAATTCTTTTGGGGTGAAGAAACACTTACAGGGCTGCAGTGTGCCAAAATGCACAACCCCTGAGGACGCCATTCTCATAGATTACAAACTGTTTGGCCTTTATTTTGAAAAAAATATATATTACTGAGATTTAATAAGAAGAAAATGTAGAATTTTCCCCATCTATTTATAGAGAAGGCACTGCAACTCTAACTTCAGTATACTTAAGTTACTTAATCCATGTTTTCACATAATAAAATGTCAAACTAAATACTTGTTTTAAAAAATTTCCATGGCGTTGGCTGGTGTTCTCAGTGGTTAGATCATGGGTTTGATTCCTGGTCCAGGGTATGTACCTGGGTTGCAGGTTGGATCCCCAGCCCCTGTTGGGGTGGGTACAGGAAGGAACCAATCGAGGTGTCTCTCTTACATTGATGTTTCCTTCCTTCCCTCCCTTTCTACTTTCTCTGAAAATCAGTGAGGAAAAATATCCTTGGGTGAGGATTAAGAACAACAAAAAAATCTTCATGGTTTAACTGGTAGACATTATGACCTCTGAAGATCATCCTGAGAGAGTAGTACCTTCATCAGGCAGCCAGGGTCAATGCCTGAAAATGCACACAGGCAGGAAATGTTTAAGTATCCAAGACCTTCATGCCAGTTATCCTGGAGACGTGGTTTGAGAATGATAACATAAAGAGGTAATGAAAACACTGCAAGAAAGAGTCAATGAGGCACAGTGTCTCCAAGTAGGTACAAACAAGACAGACATGTGTGAAGAAAGAGTTGCAAAGGGCAGGGGAACTACCTCAGCAGATTGTGTGGGTGGATGGAAGCAAAGCACAACAGACCCACCTCAGGAATGATAAGTGGACACAGGGAGAGGTTCTATGAGAAAGGATCTGGCTTCACAAGTGACACAGCTGCACCAACAAGTCTAAATGAGTAAATATTCACCTCTTACCCAAATAAAATAAGCATCCCAGTCCTCTAGCAGGCTTCTTAAAAATATCATGGATATGGACACTCCATCCAAGTATATAAAAGTATAAGAAATTGTAACATGTAAAAACAACAACAAATGAAGTTACTCATGGAGAAGCAAGTATTTTTGAGATTAACTAAGAAGAAAATTCAAAGAACATAGTAGTTGCATGAAATGGTAGAGCTTTACCAAACAAAACAATGTCTTTTAAGAGTTTTAGAAAAACTTCAATATATTTTACTCTTCCTAGTTAGGGAATTGAAAAGTATCTGGTAAGAATTACATGAAGTGTCAACAAAAGAATTCCCTCAAGTTGCTAAAACCAGGATCTTCTTCTGAGACATTCTTTACCAAACATGCCACATGAAATATGTACAGCTTACAAGTTCAAAGTGAAGTAAATGTACTTTTAAGGAATGGAAGTATGTTTATCAGCAAGTTTATAGTTCAACAAATCTCTTACGCTTAAACTTGGAGTAAGAAATGTTGATAGGAATGGTGCCATTTTTGTATCTGATCACATGACAAAGCCAGCACTCTATTTAAAATATTAGGCTTTCAAAGCTGAAAAAAAACTTAGAAAGCAACTTGGGGATTGTTGGAAGGATATGTTCAAATTCTGCAGAGTACAGAATGCTCTTGGTTGTTTGTTCAGGACTATAGTCTGGGATGCCCCAGACCTAGTCCTCCTGGCCACATGACAGCAGGGCTTTTGCAGTATGCTGACTTCATTACCTTTTATCTACTCAACCCCAAGCTATCTATACTTGCAAACTCACCAAATCAAGAAATAATTCAACATATGGAAGCATAGAAAAGTTTGCCTTAATCTGTATAAAACTTTTGTTGTCTTAAGGCTATAAATATGATAAAACCCAAAAACATAGAAATGGAAACTGCCAATCATTGTAGTGATGACTCTAAAAATGAGACTGACGAGAAGTAGTTTGTAATAACTGCATTTGTTGAGATTTTATTTTTCCTCAGTTCTCATCATACTTTTCAAATTCTTTTATAATTATTTCCTACAACTGATTGACACTGAGGTATTCTTTATCCAAAAATCATGAGCTTTCCTTTAAGGAATTTGAATGTATATTTCAAATGGAATCTTTCAGTGTGCTCATACACTAGGGAGAAGGAGACAATAGTGATGGAAAGTTTGAAGAAGCAAAGGGAATAATGGATAAATCAAGATTCCAGAGAGATAGAACAACAAAGCACCAAAGACACAAGTGGTAGCAATTCTACTTCTAGGCATGTATAAACTGAAAACTGGTACTCAAACACATACGTATGCACAGGTGTTCATAGCAGCACTATTCACAGTAGCCAAAAGGTGAAAACAGCCCAAATGTCCATCAATGGGTGAATGGTTAAACAAAGTGTGGTGTATATGGTTTCTCTTCCAGAGCTTATTAAAATTCAGATGTCTGGTTGCTTGTTTAGCTGAACTTCCCAATAGACTCATAGACTCCATGAGAGTAAGGTCTTTGCTCTTTTCATTATCAACTAACTTCTCAGCACTTAGCACATAGTGGGTGCTCTAGTCTGAATGTTTGTATCTCTAAAAAAATTCCCAAAGGTTATGATATCAGTGGAAGGGTGCTTAAGTCATGAGGTGGAGCCTTCAGGAATCGGACTAGAGCCTTATAAAAGAGGATCCAGGGAAGTCCCTAGTCTCATCCGCCATCATGTGAGAACACACGGAGAAGGAGCTCCACCTATGAACTAGAAGGAGGACTCTCACTCAACCACGCTGGTTCTGGAACTGTGAGAAATAAATTTCAATTTTTTATAAGCTATTCAGTCTGTGCTATTTGGTTAAGTCTGAACAGACTAAGACAGTGGTGCTCATCAATATTATTATTTTATTTGATGATTGTAGCCATTCCTATTTCACAAATGAATTGGGAGAGATAAATAAAAAGGTGCTTGCACAAGACAGAGAGGAGGGCACACAAGGGATATAGTTTCCTAAATAACCAAAAATATGAGAAAGGAGGAAGAATAAAGGGGATATGTACACAGAGATGAGAAAGACTTAAGAAGGTAGAATTAACCAAAACCTGCAAGAGACAGAGGAAACTCCCAAATCTGGCCCAAACTCTCCAGTGGTTCTCCATTGTCTGGCCTCAGGCCTCTCTAGCCTCCTGTGCCCACAGTCACAGTGTCCCACTTTGCTGAATGGAAATGCTCTTGCATGCCCCTCACCTTTGTCCTTCTGCCTAGAAAATCCCCATCATCATGTTCTACTCGGCAAGTTCACAGATTTCCTCCATCTCTCTGCTCACACACTGGCCCTCTGAGAAACCCCACCTGTCTCCCCTGGGCAAACTTAAGGTATCTTTCTGAGGCCTGACCCAAGTTTTATGTGTCTGAGGTTAGATACAGTATAAAGGAGACACTTTTTACAGAAAATAATACAAAATCACAAAGAGAAAAATTAGGTGTGAAAGTGAACATTCATTAAGAATGAGAAAAACAATCACAATAGATTATATAGCTATACACTGAAAAATATCACAAGTATTTTTGTAATAGCAATTACCTTAAATACTTTATAATAATTTTATTCCCTCTACTTTTTAGCTGCATACTCTTTGATCACTTCTTCATAGAACTATTTTCTATTTTCTATGTACTCTACAAGAGAATAGAAAGATCAATTCTCTGTCCTCTAACATAGTTGATGGTAATTTGATTTATATAATAGATTATTTGAAAACATTTCTTTTACTTTTCACAGCTCAGTATTGGTAATGTCATATAAAATTTTTAAGATTGCTGCTAAATCTGGGGAAACTTCTCTCAAGTTTTTCCATAACCAAGCCTTCTGCTTACCTTATGACAGATATATCTGTTAACTTGAAGGACATTCTGCAGACTAGCTTCTGACTCTATACATTTAAATCACATGACTCTTCCATTACTCGCATAATTCTGGTGCCAGGAACTAGAAGACATATTTAAACTGTGATATAATCTCTGATTATGAAGTTTTACATCACAGCATGGGTGAGCCACAGCAGTGGATTATAGAAGTATTTCTGGAGGCTATTCCTAGGAGCGTGAGGAGGGCTACCAATAACTTAACAATGAACCACATAAAAATATCTCACTAAACCCAAAAAAAGTGTAACCAAACTCAACCCTCCCATAGCCAGTTTCAAAAATGTCCTTGGGTGCTTTTGTGCCACCTAATGCAAGGAGAAATATGACAGAGAGGTCAGTGTAGAAGAAACGTAATTTTAACCGATTCCTTTAAAATAGCTTACTTTTGTGGATTTTATTAAAATATTTGACTGTGTACCAGTAAACACATTGTTAGGGCCTCAGAAGGGGCCTATGCAAATAAGCAGGCCCTCAAGTGTTAGCTTCCTTAGCTTCAAGATAAGTATGCTTCTGGGTCTTTTGGTGGCATCTTGTGTATATTTCTGTTGTGGTTAAAACATTTTGTAATTATAATAACTTATTTGTCTGTTTCCTAACTAAATTGTGACTCCTTAAGGGCAGGAACATATCTAATCATATTGATATCTCCAGTGTCTACAGTGCCTGATGCCTCATAGGTAACCAATAAAAAGTTGTTGAAGGAATGAATGAATGAGTGGGTGAATGAATGGATGAGTACATTCCTACTGAAGCATAAGGAGATGGTAAAGATGGTAAAGAAGCTCCAGGCTGACCACCAGGGGGTGCTGTTGGGTGGTATTGGATAATAGGTCAGCTGGCTAGGGTACTTAGATGATTTATAATTGGTAGTTCTTTTCAAAGATATTTTAAATCAGGTTTTTGTAGATCTGAAGACACAAGAAAGGCAAGATGGGCCTAGTACAATCAAGCATAGTGAGTCAAAGAAGTGAAAGCTAAAAAAGAAAAGCCATTTCTGCTTTGGAGAATCACTGAATTGGCAAACCATCTCCATTTCCAACTTTTTTGTGACCTGAGCCTTTGATGATGGCTAACTTTGGGAGTATTCTGGAAGCACCACACCCAGGTCTGCTCCTTATATTTATAGAGCTCTTAGAACAAAGGCATTTTCATCAAAGCACTTTAAGAGCTGGGTACACCCTGTCCCACACGGGAGCTCCATGAAAAGAAATGAAATGTCACAGCAGCCCCAAGGCCTGAGCTGGCAAACAGGAATGCATTGGGAATACACTCCCTGGTCACAGGCGAGCAGCCCAATTTGAAACTGGAGTGAGAATGACATCAGGTGAGGCCAGTAAAGCCCTGCTGAGAGATCCTGATCTGTATTTCTGGAAAAAAATCTAGACTGGATGTACACTGACCATGCACCAAGCAGGCTAGTAGGATCTTTACATACTTTGTCTCATTTAATTCCAGCATTATCCCCATTGTGCAAATGAAAACACTGAGGCTGAGAGAAGCAAAATAACTTGCCTCAGGGAAATAACCAGAAAGAGACAAGCCAAGGTTAAAACTTAAATCCATCTATTTCAACAGCCAAGTACCTTTTTGCTGCTGTCCTAATACATGATCTAAATTTATGCAAAATTTAAGCTCAAATGAACCTAACATGGTTCTAAGTCAACCTGTATTACTTGATTCTGAGACCACCACGATAGTTTCAGCATAATTCACACAGGCCCAGAAGAAGAGGGCCAACTAAGCTCAAGTTTTAGTTAACACTTCTGAGGTCCCCGTGGATCCCCACTGAAGCTCTGGAGAGGTTGATATGGCCATCCATATCAAGAATGGCTATGATTACCTTGGTGTTATTTGCCTCTGATTCAAAATCTCCACAGAGAAATCAAGGCAAATTACTTCCAATAGGCCAGCCCAACAGGAGAGCACTTGTTCCCCTGGTTACAAATGCCAGGAACACAGCCTTATGTGGACCTTGTGACTCTGGGAAAGTCATTACACCTCTTTCACAGTCTCTTTATCTGGGAAACAAGGGTGTTCAATTGCAGGGCCACCAGAGTACCACATTGAGTATTCTTCAATATCATTAATAGTTCCCCAGAAAATTCAACTTTTCATGGACACCTTGGACATTTTCTACCAATAAAATCTGCTGAAAATTCCTCCTTTTAGAAAGACTACAGATTTAAGTCCCAGCTCTGCCTCCAATATACTGCCTGACCCTAAGCATGTTTCTTAACTTCTTCACCTATAAAGTGGAGAAGACATTGCTTATCTCACAGATTGCTTTGTGAATAAATGGACAAAGTAAAATATTAGCTATGTGAACAAAGGACAATGTAAAAATGTTAGCTCCATCAGATGATAATAATGACAAGTATGATCATGTTCTTTAATATCTGTTTTCACTAGTATTGGTAACATTATCTTCTCCTGGGCCAGGTCCCTAGTCCTGAATCAATTGGTATGTACTAATTTAGCACCTGACTCTGTCCCAACAACTTACTGTGCAGTAAAAAACACATAGAAACAGATTAATGTTAAGGAGGAGAGCAGAGAAATAAAATACATGGAAAGTTCCCTAATGGAGGTGAGGCTTTAGATGAGCTACTAAGAATAGTATTTAACTGAGATAAACTGACACAGATTAGAGTAGAAGGCAGATGCTGGAAATTGTGGGATGACTTCCAGTCTGATGAGTTCTTACTTCAGAAGATGGGGACTTTTCCTAGTATTTAGAGTGAAACATCCACAATAAATATTCAAAATTATTGACCACTACTGACTTATAGTGTTTGCTGATTTCTATGGTGTCAATAGTCCCACCATAGCTTATTTCAAGTTACCAATAAGACTGAAAGCAGAGTAGGGAAGAGATGCTCATTGGCCACCATCCAAATACTGTTGATGACAATAACCTCAAGAGCATAGATAATAGACAAATGGAGTAAAATTAGAAAGTTATGGCTTTTGAATATGTATTTTCTTGGTTTTTAGTATAATTTAATGATAACTTTATATTATTTAATTTTTCCAGCTTTATTGACATATAACATTGTGTAAGCTTAAGATGTACAATGTGATTAGATACACAATTATATTGTCAAATACTTACCACAGTAAGGTTACTTAACACCTCCATCTCCTCATATAATTTCCACTTTGTTGTTGCTGCTGTTATGGTGAGAACATTTAAGATTTACTCTCTTAGTAACTTTCAAGTATAAAGTAAAGTATTTTTAACTATAGTCATGTACATCAGATCTCCAGAACTTATTCCTCCTATAACTGAAGTTTGTATCTCCCCACTTCCCAGACTCCAGCAACCACCATTCTGCTCTGTTTCCTATGAGTTCAATATTTTTAGATTTCACATATAAATGAGATCATACATTATTTGTCTTCTTTGACTTCACTTAGCATAATGCCCTCAAGGTCCATCCATGGCATTTCAATGGCAGGATTTCCTTCTTTTTATAGCTGGATAATACTTTATGTTATATATTACATTTTCTTTATCCATTCATCCATTGATGGCATTACTTAATTTTTAATTGTGGCTGTACTTAACCGAGTTGTAAACTTCCTGGAAATTTAACAGTCAGCTCTTGTGACTTCACAACCCAGCTCTGGGATACCACCAAGGCCGTAGCAATAACCCAGGGGAAAGATGAGTATAGCTTGGACCAGGATGTTAACAGGGAGGTGATCAAAAAGGGCTGGATTTGAGCTATATTATGAATATATAGCTGAGAAAATATGCTGGTAGACTGCATATGGGAAAGGAGGGAAAGAGAGAAACCAAAGGTGACTCCTGGGGCTTTATTTGTCTTGCTTCCCATGCCTTCCCACAAAGCCTAGGAGGGTGACTTAACAAGCTTCTCTTGTCCTTTATCTGCGTCATATCCTCCTTCTAACTTAGCCCCAGCTACATGATGGCAGCATTCTGAGATCTAAGGCCTCCAGTCTTTTTCCTTTATGTAAAGGAAAGAATTTGATATAATTCTTGCTTTCCACCAAGCCAGTCTTCTAAAACTATTATTTTCTTTGTACAAAATAGTATCTTGTTTTATTTAAATACTAGAGGCCTGGTGCATGAAATTTGTTCACAGGGGTGTGTGTCCCTCAGCCCAGCCTGCACCCTCTCCAATCTGGGACATCCCTCTCACAATCTAGGACTGCTGGCTCCCAACTGCTCGCCTGCCTGCCAGCCTGATCACCCCCTAACCACTCCCCTGCCAGCCTGATTGATGCCTAACTGCTCCCCTGCCAGCCTGATTGCCCCTAACTGCCCTCCCCTGCCAGCCTGGTCACCCCTAACTGCCCTCCCCTGCAGGCCTGGTCCCCCCAACTGCCCTCCCCTGCTGGCCTGATCGCCCCCAACTGCCCTCCCCTGCCAGCCTCATTGCCCCTAACTGCTCTCCCCTGCTGGTCTGGTCCCTCTCCCCCAACTGCCCTCCCTGCAGGCCTTGGTCTTCCCCCAACGGCCCCCTGCAGGCCCAGTCAATCCCAACTTCCCTCCCCTGCTGGCCTGATCGCCCCCAACTGCCCTCCCTTGCAGGCCTGGTCTCTCCCAACTGCCCGCCCCTGCTGGCCATCTTGCGGTGGCCATCTTGTGTCCACATGGGGGCAGCCATCTTTGACCACATGGGGGCAACCATCTTGTGTGTTGAAGTGACAGTCAACTTGCATATTACTCTTTTATTAGATAGAATAGAGTCCTGGTGCATAGATGGGGGCTGGCAGGTTTGCCCTGAAGGGTGTCCCGGATTAGAGTGTGGGTTCCCTTGGGGCATGGGGTGGCCTGGGTGAGGGACCTGTGGTGGTTTTTAGGCCAGGCATGCCCCCTGGTGACCCAAGCATAGGCCAGGGCCAGCTGGAAGCAGGTATCTTGGATTTATTTATCTTCTATAATTGAAACTTTGTAGCCTTGAGTGGAGGTCAGGGCCGACCAGGGTGGGCGGGAAGCTTGGCTTCCTCCATTGGTGGGGGCAACCCAAGCCTCCTGCTCACTCCAGCTCTGTGGCTGCCACCATCTTGGTTGAGTTAATTTGCATATTTGCTCCTTATTGGCTGGTGGGTGTGGCTTGTGGGTGTAGCGGAGGTACGGTCCGTTTGCATGTTTCTCTTTTATTAGATAGGATATGCAAGAGAGTGATGGGGGGAGAGAGGGCTTAAAAAAAAGCAGACGAGGAGGAGGAGGAGGAAGATGAGAAGGAGGAGAGGAGGAGAAGGAGGAGATGGGAAGGAAGGGAAGAGGGGGAGGGGAGGGGAGTACTCCCTGGTGGCCCAGGAGGGCAGTGGGAGTGAATGTGTTCCAAGCCCCGAATGGGCCCTTTCGTATTCTATATTCTCATATACATAATTTAAATCCTATGTAATAAAAATATATTAATATTTGTATAATAAAAATCTGAAGAGAAAAGGAATAAAAAGTCACAAATAAAATACAGATTGACTAAATTCAGCCTACAGAGATAGTGTGAGCACTGTGGACAGCAGGAGGCCCAGGCACAGACATGCAGATGGAGAGTGATCACTGAACAGGGCAGACGGTGCAGGGTGTGGAGCAGGAAGACCAGCATTCACCCCAGAAATCTGTGAGGCTGGATTAACCTAGAGAACTTCTTTAACCCCCTGTATCTCAGAGGAGGAAATGGTCATATGTAAAGTGGGAATAAAAATAGCCTCACATCGCCCTATTGTGATGAGGACCAGCTAAGAGGCCAAAAATCAAGTGTAGAAGTATTTTCAGAGGATTAGACACTTTACACATGTGAGCTTTTCCTGCTAAATTGCTTGAGATGTTGCCATGAATGCAAGCAAAGCAACACCAATATCTTTATTTTTAAAGGAATGGGAAAATATTTTTCCATGTAAAGGGGTAGGTTGGATCTTAGTACTGGGCTGGACTACCTAAAGGTGTAAGCTGCCTTCACAGAAGTCTGTAACTAGTGTGTCCCTTAGTCATTCTGACTCAGCTCTTTTTTGTACCTGACAGACCTTATTGAAAATAATGAGGAGGACTTGTTCCAGGTGGGAAAGTGTAAGAGAAGCTGAAATGACAGCCTGAGTCTGGACAACATTGATCTCTGTCTTTTCTCTTTCTAGACTTCTTTTTTGAAGCTTACTACTCAGAGAGATGGAAGGCAGGGTGGAGACTGTGGACTGGTCCTGGCCTTCTGGGCAGAGCACTTAAATGACCAGGGGACATCAGACCCTTTGCTGGAGTTAGTGGAAGTGTCCTTCAGGTTTGGTGCTTGGACGCTGCCAGTCTCTGAGAAGCCACCCAGCCCTCAGACGAGACATATATTGACAACCTCGCAGGGCTCCTGAGTTGATCAATAATAGCATTCCTGCTCTAAAAGCTAAAGAGACAAGCTGGTGCATATGTGATCACTAGAATTTAATTATATATCACATTGATTTTTAATTAGAACTCTGGAGAGGACCTCATCTATTTTAAAAAATATTCCAACTGTTAAATGGGTTTTACCCAGTCCATCAAGTACTCTGCAATGCACTGCTCCTCCTGACCTTTAGCCCTCTCACTGAGGAGGAAATCTGCTAAGCAACCCTCACCCTGAGGGCAAAGACCTTGAAACCAACTAGCATTTCTCCAAAATTTGTATTCAAGTTCTATATTTCAGCATGTAAGACAGACACCAGGAGAAACTATGGTAAGGATTTCTGTGTTGTTAGTTAGAATTAATTCCAGTTAATAGTGGGAAAGGTCCTGTTGGCTCTGATCCCTGATCCTCTTTGAGAGGTAGGTCCAAAGCCATAGGCTGGCTCTAAAATTAGATCTGGCACCAAAGCTTGCCTCGGTTGACCCCTTTTCAGGTGGAGCTAGGATGATTCAAAGCTCCCAGTGCCCCTTTGCTCTGTTTCTCAGGGCTACAAGACAAGGTTTGAAAGTTGGAGGGAGGCTGTGGACCCAGGGCCAACACTTAGTCCTTAGAAAAGGCCCTATTGTTACTTATGCTTGCACAAAGGGCCTTAGAGTCCTTAAGCTAGACATCTAAAATTTCTGTTTCTCCTCAAGGTTGCTCTGGAACCTAACAAGTCACACAAGCCACTAGCTGCTCATGGTGACTAGGAACAAGAAAAGGCTCAGATGTCAGCACCAATCAGAACTGCTGACCAAGGCAAACCCAGCAACAAGGTGTGGCTGGGATCACCCCTGCAAGGAACTTAACATAAATGATTTATAATCACAGAAATAATAGCATGTCTATATCTCAGGCACTGTACTGCACTCATTACATGACTTGTCTTCTTTATCCTTAGGTCATAACTGTTGGATATATCTTCATTTTACAGTCAATAAAACCACAGCTTAGGGGGTGTAAGTGATGCGCCCAATCTCACACAGGTGGCAGAGTGAGGATTTGAGCTGCAAAGCCCATGTTCTTATCCCCTCTACTACACTACCTTTCACATCAACAGGTGTGCTCTGCCAGGAACAACCCACCACTTTCTTCACACTGCCAAAAATGTCCACAGGAATACTGTCAGCCTCAGGGAGAACAGAGCGCCCATTTTCTCCCTTCCTTTCTACTAAATCATCCTCCAAGCCAAGTTACTCACGCTACCCAACTTTTCTCATTGTGACATTCACCATATTGATTTGCACAAAATTTCTCTGCCTTCAAACATTTCCTTGTGCTAATCCTCTACCCCAGTTTTCCTACTTTCTCCTCTTCACTCATTCATTCAATCCAACACATATTTATTGAGCTTCTACTATATGCCAGGCACTATGCCACATGTTAAGGACCTCTAAGGGAACAAACAAGAGAAACCTTTGTCCTCAGCCTAATTAAAGAGCCAGATAAAAAGACTATTGGAAACAATGTGAGAAGGATTAAGACAGAGAAAAGCAAAGGTAGATACTGAAAACTATGAGGGGCCCTCTAAGTCAGTTTTAGTAGGGAGAAATGGTCATTAATGGTTTCCTAAAAGATGTCCATCCTACAAGGCCCAGTCCAAATGCCATCTCTTCTTACCATCTCCCATTTTCTAATTCTCACTTACCTCTCCTCTGCCTCCCTATGCAAAGTTAGGTATCCTTTCTCATGCATGTGTTTTAACACCATGGGCAGACAAAGCGTTACATAATAAGAAAAGCCTATGATTCTGAATCCTTCAAAATACAAAGTGTATTGCTGAATATTAAATGAAGATTAAATAGAGTTAACACACCTTTTCCAGATCAAATCCTAGTCTTAGAAATTCTAATATAGATCATCACATAATGTAATCCCTCAGTCTGGCCTTAGAACTACAACTAAACTGGGTTCATCATTATGTGGAATTAAACTAATTTTCAGAGAGATGATGAACAAGTCCACTTCCTTGAAATCGGAATGCCAGAGCAACAATGGGTGTTATGGTAAACTGAATAATAGCCATCCAAAAAGTCCACAACCTGATCACTTGAACCTGTGAGTGTCAGCTTATGTGACAAAAACTTTGCTGATGTGATAAAGTTAAGGATGTTAAAATGGAGAGTTTATTCTGGATTATCTGGATGGTCCCTAAAAGTGAGCCCAAGTGTTAGAAGAAGGAAGTGGAAGTAAATTTCAAACAGAAGAGGAAAAGGCCATGTGACCAAAGAGACAAGAGAGTGGAATGATGGGACCAAAAGTCAAGGAATGCTGGCAGCCACCAGAAGCTGGAAGTGACCAGGTACAGATTCACCCCTAGAACTTCTGGAGGGAGCACAGCCCTGCCAACACCTCGATTTAGGTTGATTTAAACTGACTTTGGACTTCTGGCTTCCAGAACTATGAAAGAACACTTTTGTGTTGTTTAAGCCACGTGTGTGGTAGCTTGTTATAGCAGCCCTAGGAAACTAATACAGCTGTCCTGGAACACAGAGGCAGCAATGGTAGTGACATGAGCTCATGCAGGAAGACCCCTGACAGCTTCCCCTTGTACACGCCGGGGAGAAGTGAGTTCCTTCCTAGACTGGAGATCTAACCTCCGGCTGCTGCAATGCAACTTTGGCAACTTTTCTGTGGGAAAAGCAGGCTTCAAATTGTGGGCCACTTATTTTTTCTTACTTTCTTCCCCATATTTTCTAAAGTCTTTGAAATAGCAGTTTCTGAATTATTTCACTGTATTTAGAGATAGCTAACTCATTCAGAAAAAATGAGCATAAATTTCTTTCCCAGGACTAAAGAAAACCAAAACTCACTGAATGCAACCAGGCGCCAAAATTAGAGGTCATAAAAACATGACCTCTAATTTTCAACAGCCTCTCCCTGTACCATCTCTTCATCCCTGCTTCCCGTGGAGTGCATGTTGTGTGCAAGGAACTACATTTTAGTGTTAGGCTTTTTTGTTTGTTGACTTGTTGCTACAAGTTAATGAAATAAGAGATGGAAAAGGAGGCAATATTGATGTGATAAAGTTAAGGATGTTAAAAATTTGGCAGGGCCCAGGCATTTTGGTGAAACGTTTGAAATACAGTAGGATCTAAGGATTTTTACACACTGAAAACAAAGGTGGTCTTAGCTCAATTTCTCTTGAAACCAGTTCCTTCATTCCTCAGATGAGGTGATTTGATGCTCACTCTTGTATTGCTGAAGAAACATTTAAAACAAATGAGTCAAAAATTGAAATGGAACATGTTACTTCTATCTGGAAAGGGATTGCTGTAATATAGTAGTCAGCCAGGTTCTTAATGAGACAAAAAAAAACAAAACAAAACAAAACAAAAAAAACCCTTAAGTGTTATACAAATAATGAATAAGAGGATAGTGAATTTAGTTAATCTCATTGATTTCCGAATTTTTCGCCTTTATTTAAGAAGTATACTAGTACATTTAAAAATAAGATGTAAGACTGGGAATGTTTTTCAAAGTCCTCATTAAGTTGAATCTCTTGCATGCTCTCTCTCCATCTCTACAACCTAACACTATAAAATGTGAACATAAGGGACTATGACCCTTGGGGAAACTTTCCAGGCACATATTTAATAAATGAAAGTATTATGCTGTGGGAAGAGGGTGTTGGGTAAAACTCTAAGACTGCTGTTCTTTAATGCCTGCCCCGTCTCGGATGCCCGGGGTTAGCCAAGGGAAACTGGTATGCTTGGTTATTCACCTGCAGCAGGAATTGGCAGCACAAAGCTATCAGTTCACACTAACCCCGTGTTTTTAATAATATTAAAAATATACATTGAGGAAGTTTAAATCTGTGTTATAATAAAGTGAGGGAGATTTCATTTAGATGAAAAATATTATAAAATTCCTGTGATGAGCTTTTGGTATGCACACTATTGTTAAGGCTGCATGAGGGAACTCCAGTAATCTTTTGTAGCTTTCTTCTCCTACAAAATAAAATAAAATAAAATAAATAAAATAAAATAAAATAAAATAAAATAAAATAATAAATTGAATTTTCTTGGTGTCCACTTTTCACACTAAAACCTTTAAATCTAATCTGCTTTCAGATACTATAAATAGCATTGTCAGTCATTGTTATTTTTTTTGCACATGAGTTTTTCTCCCAACTCTTCCTTTGGTTGCAGAGTGAAATTAAAAAAAACTGATTTCAATATCTAGCTCCTTCTATGACTTGTGATATCCCTCTTAGATGTCATTTCTTTCTGGATACTTTAGCTTTCTTATATGAAGGCAAATAAATGGAAAGTTCTTGCTCCCAAGGTAAAAAAAAAAAAGTGCAAGGATATATAGAGTTATATATAGAAAACACTAAATACAGTAATCTTAAAAGATTGTAACTCAGGCGCATCTGGTGTGGCTCAGTGGTTGAGCAATGACCCAAGAAGCAAGAGGTTGTCCTGCTTATGGGCTTGATCCCCAATGGGCGGCCTCTAGGAGGCAGCTAATCCATTATGTTCCTCTCTCATCGATGTTTCTATCTCTCTATCCCTCTCCCTTCCTCTCTCTCTCAAAATCAATAAAAACTTTTTTTTAAAAAAAGAAAAAGATTGTTACTCAATATACAGGGAATATACAGTTGTCTTTATGGGAAATAATAATTAAAAAGAAATCATACAAATACTGAGTTTTATGTATTCACAATTATAAACCGACATTTGCCCCATCATGTATTTCAAGACATTGGTAAATTTCATTTTTAACCTTTGTCTTCAATTAAGAGGAAAGTGCCAACATCCCATAAGAAATGGTGTATTTCTGGATGTTTATCCTAAATTATTCCTGGGCAGTAATCTGGAAGGAAAAGAGCAAGATAGATCTTCACAGATGTAGAAACTCAAGGGATCTGCTGAGACAGCAGTAGACATCAAAACCTGTTAAATCTTAGTGACTAATGTGACTTTGTGTTAAATTTTTTTTAATTTATCTTTATTGTTGAAAGTATTACAGATGTCCCCTTTGTTTTTTTGTTATTTTTTCCCCACTGACCCCCTTCTCCCTGCACCCGCCCCTCCCAAGCCTTCACCATACTATTGTCTGTGCCCATGGGCTATGCATCAATATATATAAAACCATAATATGTAAATAGACTGAACCACAGAACAATCGAACAACTGGTCGCTATGACGTCTACTGACCACCAGGGGGTGCACGCAGGACATGGCAGGTGTTGGCAGCAGGCGGCAGAGAGCGGAACATGGTGGGCTTCTGCTGCAGCGGGATGGTGGAGCAGGTGAGCAGAGGCGCCAGACCAAGAGGGGCACTGGTCACTGTCATCAAGACGAACCTCTGGTGGTTGCTGAAAATTCTTTGCTCCCATGTGCTGCGGTCCCACCAGGTGCTTGCCTGGCCCCACTCACACCCGCTGCCAGTGCTGGAGCCACCGCTTGCACCTGCTGCTGGCGACAGCCCCGCTCATACCCGCTGCCAGCGCCAGCCCCACTTGCACCCACAGCTGGCACTGGAGCCGCCGCTTGCACCCACTGCCAATGCCCAGCGCCGGTCCCGATCGCTCAGCGCTGTCAGCAGGTGAGAGTGGCAGCTGTTGGCCCTGATCGCCCCTGAGGGCTTATCCACCTCCCCCTGCTTCTGAAGGGTTATCAGGGAGGAGGATAAACCCACTGATGGCACTGGCCCCTCTCACACCTGCTGCTGCTGGGTGTGAGTGGGGCCGGTGCTGTTAGCAGGTGCGAGCGGCAGTGGGAGCAGGGCTACCGGCAGACAGGAGACCAGGGGCCATGGTGGGAGGGGCCGGGCAAGGCATGGAGGATGGGCAAAGACCCGTCCCTGTGCCCAATGCAGCTTGCAGTTCACAATTACTTTCAAGGTGCATGAATTCATGCACTGGGCTCCTAGTATAATATAAGTTCCCTGGTTAATCTCTCCCCGCCATTCCTGCTACCCACATCTTCCCTCTGAAATTCATCAGTCTATTTCATGGTTCTATGTCTGGATCTATTTTGTTCATCAGTTTATTTTGTTCATTAGATTCCACATATGAGTGAGATCATGTGATACTTACTTTTCTCTGACTGGCTTATTTTGCTTAGCATAACACTCTCCAGGTTAATTTAGATTTAGATAATTGTCGATATTAGCAGACATTATTTCTTCCTAGTCTAGGCTTAATTTTAATTATTTTACAAGGACTATTCCACTGCCCATTTATTCTCTGCCTTGAAATATATCCTATACAATAATAGAGGAATATGCAAATTGTCTGGGATGCCATAATGTCACGACCACTTAGCAGGAGGCATGCACAGCAGGAGCGGGTGGGTGGGGACTACCATCACCAGGAGCGCCTCTGCATGGCCTGGCCCGGGGATGGCCCCGGTCGAGGTAGCCCTGCATTGCCTGGCCCAGAGGCTGCCCGACCTGGGGGCAGGCCCCAGTGTAGGCGGCCCCTGGCGGAGGCACATGCAGGCCTGCCACACTGCCCAGCCTGGAGGCCACCTGGCCTGGGAGCAGCCCCTGGTGGAGGCAGCCACTTACGGAGGCACATGCAGGCCTGCTGCGCTGCCTGGCCCAGAGGCCGCCTGGCCCAGGGGTGGCCCCTGGCAGAGGCAGCCCCTGGCGGAGGTGCACGCAGGCCCACTGCACTGCCTGGCCCGGGACAGCCCCCGGCGGAGGCCTGCCCAATGCTAATGTGACGCTGGCTGTGTGTGTCCCTGCCCAGCGCTGACGTGATGCTGCCTGCATGAGTCCCTGGCCAGGGACATGATGCTGCCTGCCTGTGTCCCTGACCTGGGATGTGGTGCTGCCAGCGTGCATCCCCGCCCAGTGCTGAGGTGAAGCTGCCTGCCTGCATCTCTGGCCAGGGACATGATGCTGCCTGCCTATGTCCCCAGCCTAGGATGTGATGCTGCCTGCATGCGTCCCTGCCCAGTTTATTAATAAATTTATATATTATTTTCATATACATTTTACTAATTTCCTTTCATCTCTGACACTTCTATTATAGAGAAAGGGCAAATAGCAATATTAAAATATTATCTCTAATTAATTTTCTTTTAATGTTCACAAATTTCGTGCACCGGGCCACTAGTTAAAGAATAAAGATTTGGATATTATCCACGTTGATGTCACCCTCTGCTTATAGGTTTTCTTTTTTTAAATGTCTAAGCAGATCTCTACCCCTACACCATTCTTCTGCAAAGAGAATTTTAGTATTTTACCTGAAACTAGGTTTTTATTTCAGGGAGTGAGATTTGGAAGGTGTTATGAGCCTTTCCATGACCTCTCCTAGGACAAACCTGACTGCAGTGTTGCCAATTATAATGCTAATAGATAGGTGCCTCATTCGTAACAACACCAAACAATAATTGTAATTTTCAAGGAACTTCTTCTCCCAGAAACTTTGAAAGTATTGTATATTTTATTTTGTTTGTAATTTTTGCAATTTGTCTTTGAAAAAGGTACACCTAGATTTTATTGTGATTTCCTTTACTATAGCTGACATGAGTCATAAATTACCAATTTCATTTGTTTCCCAAAAATGAGGACAAAACATTTATTGTATGATAAGTACTAAAGTCTCTAGGTCTATGAAGGGAATCTGGCCAGGTTTTCTTTTTCTTTTCTCTCTCTCTCTCTCTTTTTTTTCCCCAGAACAGCTACTTTAAACCACAAGTTCTAGCTAAGAAACTTCTTGGCATCATTAGCACATTAATTAATAACCAAGAAGACATAGGAAGATTTATATATACCATTTGCTCTTAAGTGTAATATAATTCCCTGACTTCATAACCAAAACTTTTCAAACACGAGCACTGAAAGTAACAAAGAATATCTGATGCCTTCCCCATTTACAAAATGAAAAGATTACTTTTTCCTTTATTTAACTATTTATGTTACTGACTTCTAGCCTTGCCATATAAAAATGATTTGGAGGCAATGATAAAGAAATGTTTTGTACACTTTCTTTTAATGAAAGGACATAAAATTCTCAATGGATAGAATTTGTATGTTTATAAATATATTCAGTTCCAAAATATAAACAAAAAATTCCAACATTATAATTGCCATCAGTCCACAGAAAAATTTCAAATAATTGAATGTTTTGTTAGGCCTTACTTTGATCAGAAAGAAGCAAATCAGAAGAAGAGTTTTCTTTGAGATTTTTTTAAAGAAACTCTATAAAAGATGTCCACTAAGTGCATATTCATTTCATCTCTATTTCCTACATCTAGAGACTTAACAGAACAAGAACTCTCTAGGCCTTGCAGCGGCTTGAGTCATCAGCACAGGCTCAGAGATGTTTACTCACAGTGACTGTTGCTGTCTGGATTTTGGTGGGATTGTTATGGTTCCTATAATTTTATTAATTTCAACAAATTGTTAAATGTGATTTGTTTGTATAATTTTATAAGACACTCCATTTAAATAAATTGACAACTTATAAAACAATCCTTCTGTCAGACCTTGAAAATTGGTATTGGTTCGGAAAACATGGTCATTGCAATGATACTAGATATAATAATTCAGGAAAGGATCCAAAAAAGTAATCAATATTGTGAACTGAGTACACACTAAGCCCCCTCCCTTCTGTTCTTAAGGTATAAAAATGCCTCCTGTACTAAATGTATAAACACTTTAGAAAAACATTGAATTATTCCAAAGGAAAAAGTATAGCTCTTCTCAAAAGTAATAAAAAAATATTCTTCCTATGAGGGAAAAATACAGATGACTTAATTCATCAACTCAACACAGCTAAAGGAAAAAATAGTGAATTAGAATTCAGAACTGAGAAAATGTCCTAGAAGACAGTACAGAGAGATAAAAACATGAAAATTATTTTTTAAATAATTAAAACACATGGACATAGAATGAAAATTTGATTAATAGATTTCCAAAAAGAAAATGTAGAAAGACTAAAGAAGATAAAATATGCAAATTTTAAAAGTGGGGAAATTTCTGGGAGTAAAGAAAGATAAGTGTCAAAATAAAAATACCTATTTAATATAGTTAAACACTTCTATATGTTAAAACAGCAGAAATTCGAAAAGGAAGAAAAATAACTAGAAGCTATGAGAGAAAAAATTAAATTGCCCACAAAAGAACTATCGATAGCAGATTTCTCATGAATACTAAAAAATGTGTCAAAAAAACTGAGTAATATCTTTAAAGGGCTGCGGCAAAATTATTATGAACTTGGAAATCTATGCATATGCTAACTATCCTTTAAGAATGAGAACAAAAAGGAACATTTTCAGAGATACATGGACATAGAAAACATATGCTCTCAGGTGTTTACTGAAAGAACTACTAAAGACTATACCTGCACAAGAAGAAACAAAACCCATGCTGAAGGAACACATTGCAAGGAGCAATAGTGAGAAAAGAAATATTAAAAACATGGTAGGAAACCTAATTAAATACATTTTAATAAATAAATACAAGAGAAGTGACAGAAAGAGAAAGACGGGGGTGGGAAAGGCAAAAGGAAAGAAACTGTGATTAAAATAAGCTTGAACTAAGATGTAGGTGATAACGTAGTGTTGAGGGAAGGAGACAGTTTGAAGATAGCACAGAGGGTGCTAGTTCCATTGCATTGTTAAGGGGGATATAGACAGTGATGTATTTTAGATTTTTAAAGAAAAATATAAACATAAGTATGCATATTAAAGTTGTATTGTCACTAAAAGAATAAAAATGTCATCTATGAATTCCATATAGGGGAAATCCACCTCGTGATGATGGTAGCCTCTGGGAGGGGAAGGGGAGGGGCCTAGGGTTAGAGGCTAAAGAAAATATTAATATTTTCCCTAATGTTTTAATTTATTTCCTTAAAATAAATACTGTAAGCAAAAAAAGACAAAATTTGAAAAGCTAATATTTTCAGATGGTAGGAGTATAGGTTTTAACTGTTATATTATCCTTCATATTTTCTTATATTTTAAATTTTTTTCAAAACAAAAAATTGAAACTTTTGTGCTTATTTTGAGTTATTTGTAGAGTGTTAATAAATTCCAACACAATCTAGTAAGCTCAACAGATCAACTCAGCCCACATCCAGAGCAGATGTGCTAT
Source organism: Plecotus auritus (assembly GCF_963455305.1). NCBI lineage: Eukaryota > Metazoa > Chordata > Mammalia > Chiroptera > Vespertilionidae > Plecotus > Plecotus auritus. The sequence goes on along the minus strand of NC_137770.1, from coordinate 104,495,129 downwards.
ATGCAGTTGAGAAAAATTCTTAATGGAAGAGAACTCCAGTGAACGTATAGGGTCATTGTTTTTTATTTATTTTTTTAAATAAATCTTTATTGTTCAGATTATTACAATTGTTCCTCTTTTTTTCCCCTCATAGCTCCCCTCCATCCAGTTCCCACCCCACCCTCTGCCCTTATCCCCCCCCACTGTCCTCATCCATAGGTATATGATTTTTATCCAGTTTCTTCCCGCAACCCCACACCCCTTTCCCACTGAGTATTGTCAGACCACTCCCTTTCTATGCCCCTGATTCTATTATATTCACCAGTATATTCTGTTCATCAGATTTTTTTATTCACTTGATTTTTAGATTCACTTGTTGGTAGGTATATATTTGATGTCATTTTGTTGTTCATAATTTTTATCTTTACCTTTTTCTTCTTCTTCCTCTTCTTAAAGAATACCTTTCAGCATTTCATATAATACTGGTTTGGCAGTGATGAACTCCTTTAGCTTTTTCTTATCTGTGAAGCTCTTTATCTGACCTTCAATTCTGAATGATAGCTTTGCTGGGTAGAGTAATCTTGGTTGTAGGTTCTTGCTATTCATGACTTTGAATATTTCTTGCCACTCCCGTCTGGCCTGCATAGTTTCTGTTGAGAAATCAGCTGACAGTCGTATGGGTACTCCCTTGTAGGTAACTAACTGTTTTTTTCTTGCTGCATTTAATATTCTCTCTTTGTCTTTTGCTCTTGGCATTTTAATTATGATGTGTCTTGGTGTGGTCCTCTTTGGATTCCTTTTGTTTGGGGTTCTGTGTGCTTCTTGGACTTGTAAGTCTATTTCTTTCACCAGGTGGGGGAAGTTTTCTGTCATTAATTCTTCAAATAGTTTTTCAGTATCTTGCTCTCTCTCTTCTTCTGGCACCCCCATAATTCAGATGTTGGTATGCTTGAAGTTATCCCAGAGGCTCCTTACACTATCTTCATATTTTTGGATTCTTTTTTCTTTTTGCTTTTCCGGTTGGGTGTTTTTTGCTTCTTTGTATTTCAAATCTTTGACTTGATTCTTGTGATCCTCTAGTCTGCTGTTGGATCTCTGTATATTATTTTTTATTTTAGTAAGTGAATGCTTAATTTCTAGTTGGTCCTTTTTCATATCCTCGAGGGTCTCGCTAAATTTATCGACCTTTTCTAGAAAATTCTTGGAAAACCTTATAACCATGGTTTTGAACTCTATATCCAGTCATTTGCTTTCCTCCATTTCTTTCATTTGTGACCTGTTTCTTTGTTTCCACATTTTGGCTGCTTCCCTGAGTTGATAGAGTGGCTTTGTGTGATAGGTGTCCTATAGGGCCCAGTGGCTCAGCCTCCCCAGTTACCTGAGGTGGACACTCCTGGTGCACCCCTTTGTGGGCTGTGTGCACAGTCTTATTGTAGTTAAGCCTTGATTGTTGTTGGTACCACTGGGGGGAATTGACCTCCAGGCTAATTGGCTGTGAGGATCAGCTGTGTCTATGATGTGAGAACTTCTGAGCTGGAGACACCCTTATGAGACAAGACTTGCTTCAGTGGGGCTTTGGTGCTCACTGAGTCTGCCCCCTGAGTGTGTCCCTTATGGATCTGAGGAGTTGTAATCTGGATGGTCCCACTATGATTACTGGGTACACTGGCTCTTGGATCTCCAAGGAGGTGCTAATTTAGCCTCTGCCTGAGGCCACCCAGCAGGAGCTATGGAGAGACCTGCAGATTCCTCTTCTTTGTTTGGGTTTTGGAGGTGCCCAGATGAGGCCCAGCTGTGAAGCAATGCAAGCTGCTATGGGGCCTTGGGCCTTCTTTTGGATGTTCTGGGTACCCCTGACTCAGCTGCAGTTTGTTAGGTAAGTTTAAAATTCAAAGGACCAGGCCATTCATATGCAAAAGCCTCTGAGCTCAGCTTGGTGGAGCAAACAGCTATGGCCTTGTGGGGTGGGATCATAGGGCGGGGCAAACAGCGATGGCTTCCCATCAGCCCTGCCCTAAGAGGCCTCTGGGTCTCAGTGTTTCTCGGTAATCACTGCAAGCACCTCTGAGAGAAAGCCGCCTTTGAGTTTCGCCCGCTGCCAGACAGTCCAGTTTCTCCCTGTATGAGTCTGGGTCCCCAGAGTCTCACCTGGAACTTGAGTTCAGAGCTGTTGGGAGCTTTTGTCTCCCTCCTGATTGAGAAAGCCAGCTCTGTACTCAGTTGCCAGCCCTCTCCGTGCGTGCCTCTATACCTCTGCCTTCCACAGCTCCTGTAAGTCTCAGTGTGCTTTTCTCTTTCCTTCTAGTTGTAGAATTTCCACTCAGCCAGCCTTCCTGTGGTTCTGGATGATGTCCGTTTTGTCTTTTAGTTGTAGTTTTGAAATTGTTGTGCGAGGCAGCAGTTTAGGTGTTTACCTATGTTGCCATCTTGGTTTCTCCCTGTCTGCAGCAGTTTTTGGGGTCATTGATTTTTAGATACTGGTGGCTTACAGGGCCCCATTATGTATCTCATGCTCTGTGTTGGTGTGCATTACTCATCTGTGCTTTCAGTATGCAAATGGTAGAACCAAGTTGTCAATATAGATAATACCATAGCCAGGAGTCAGCAGGTGGTATCCAATTAGAGAATCCTTAAGAAACCACAGAAAAGAAATGAACTCTTCTGTCATAATAAGGACCTTCTTGTGGGAGACAAAACAATCACTTCTATGTGTTAGTTCTCTCTTGCAATGGGTGAATCACAAAGCACACACAGTAAATTGTCTTCTGTGAATGGTGGGTACTGGCAGTGGGTTGCCCATGGGATTCTGCACTCACTAGAGCAGCTGCTCAATCACACTACAGCCCCGCATGTCATTCTAACAGAAGAGAAGACACAAGGCAAATCAGTGAATGGGGTGCATTTCCCTCAATCAGTGACTGGGGTGTATTTCCATGACAAACTGTCTTAAAGGAGCCTCATGATCTTAGAATATACTCTTGGCATATAGCAAAATCATAACGATTGGCCAAAGGAAGTCCTGTAAATATCCTACCCATAGTTCAGTGGGAGAATACAAGGCCCATCTCTATGAAGGATTCACCACAGTCAGGAATGGCTCAGGTCAGACACTATGTCAAAAATCAATGTCATGATCCCTTCCCAAGATGACAAAAGCCTAACCCAGACTGTGGCAGTGGGGAAAGAGAATGGGTTTCAGACCCAAGAGAGATTTCAGAGGTGTAATCATAGGAACTGGTGGCAGGTTAACTATGCAAGAGTTGAGATTACAAAAGTATTCTAGGATAATTCCAAACTTCCTCGAAATCCAACTAATTTACATAGGAAGTATAAAATATTGAAGGTAAATGGAGGGAGTGTGGCCTGGCAGGGGGGATAAGTAGATGAAGTTCAAGATGTGTTGAGGAACATATGGATCTTTGAGGGGAAAATTCTAGTAAGAAACTGGAAATGTACAATTGAAACTCAGGCTGATGATCAGGAGACGGTGATGTATAAATCACTAGGGCGAGCTGGCAGCTGATTCACAGATGTGGGTGGCATTGGGTAAGAATGGCAGGTAATGTGATAAGAGTCCTCCACTCAAAGGGATTCAAAGCCATGTTTCTCATAGCCATGGGTGAGGAAGGGAAAGTGAGAGCGATAAATGGATGAGACTTCAGCCCCCCACTTTAGGTATAGCAGATCATCACTTTTAAGTTTACAAATGAAGACTTCCACCTTAGATTTCATTTAAAGGGAGGATCCCATGGTTCAAAAATTTTTCTGAAAACCACTGCTCTAGTCCACAACTTGACTGAAGTTTATGAAACTACTCAAGTGAAACAGGCTGGGGCATAGTTGTTCCTCTGCCATCAGAGCATTACCCCTGGTGTCAGGGTGGCTGCTGGAGCCCTGCCCACAGGCTGAAGCCTAGGTGGTAAGAAGCCCCTGGGTACAGGTAGGTATGGAAGGAAGAGTGTCACGGGATAACTACAAGCCCCAGCAGGGATGGGAGGAAGAACAGGCTTAGAGGAAGTCAAAGTCCTGGCCAGGGAGATCTCAGGGAGAAGTTGGGTAGGCAGGACAAGGACAGAATAAAATATAAGTAGCCAAGTCAATGTTGAGAGAGTCGGTGAGAGTCCAGATGAGGACACAGCAAAGTGTGAAGTTGGGTGGGTAGGTGGTTGGGACTTTGTCCTCAAACAGAGAACATATGCTAGGGCAGTTGGCAATGTTGGATGAGGCAGATAGAGCAGCTTTAAGCAACTGAGCTATGTAACAAAGTCCTTCTTACTCCAAGTTGAATGGGTCATTGTCTGGGTTGCATCATTTAAAGGATTCCGAGGTCACAAGAGACAAAGCTTTTACCCACTGTCTCTAACCATGAAATGAAAACACAAATATCCCTGGGTAAGGGAACACATTCACTGACAGTACCTTAAATCCTAAATAATGAAAGTCTAATATGCAAATAGATCGAACGGCGGAACAACCGAACAACCGAACGACCAAACAACCAGTCACTATGACATGTGCTGACCACCAGGGGGTGTGCGTGGAACATGGCAGGTGTCGGCAGCAGGTGGCAGGGCATGGAACATGGTGGGCATCGGTCATGGCATAATGGTGGAACAGGTGAACGGGCGCACCAGACCAAGGCGGGGTGCCGGTTGCTGTCATCGGGGTGAGCCTCTGGTGGTTACTGAAAATTCTTGGCTCCCACACACCGTGGTCCCACTGGGCACTCACACCTGCTGCTGGCACTGGCCCTGCTTGCACCCACTGCCAGCACCGGAGCTGCTACTCACACCCACTGCTGGCGCTCGGCACCCTCAGCCGGTGCAAGCGGTGGCTGCTGGCCCTGATAGCCCCTCAGGGCTTCTCCACCTCCCCCTGCTCCTTGAGGAGTAATCGGGGCAGTACCTGCCACTCACACCCGCTGCCATCAGCAGGTATGAGCGGGGCTGATGCCATCTCTATTTCCTTAACTTCTCTGAGCGGGGCTGGTGCCATCAGCATGTGAGAGCAGTGGCAGCAGGAGCGGGGTCCACAGCAGGAGGGGCCGGGCAGGGGTGCAGAGGATGAGCCAAGACCCACCCCTGTGCCCACCGCAGCCTCGTGGCTCACAGTTCCTTTCAAGGTGCACAAATTAGTGCACTGGACACCTAGTTTAAAATAAAAATGACTAATGAGGAATGCAGTCCTAGAATCAAATGGGAAAACCAGAGGAGTTCAAATAAAGTGTTGTAATGAAACTATGGAACTCACAGGATCATCTTTGACCTGAGAAAGTTCATGGGCACCAGAAGTGTGAAGGGAGAAAGGCAGAGGCTGCTGAAAAGTCAGTAGGGAAAGGATATGGTTGAAAAGACAAAAGGTTTCTGCCACAGTTCTGCCCTGAACCTGTCCAGTATCACCAATTTCATTACTGAGAAAACAAATACCTTTTAATGTAGGTTTTTGGAGCCTGGAGTGAAATTTCCTTCTCCATTTCCTTAACTTCTCTGCTTCCATGTTGGAAAGGTGAGGTTAGCAAACATGCCTTCTGGTCTCTTTGAGGTAATTACCCCTGCAGGCCCCCCTGCCTCCACCTTTGCCATCCATCTGGGCTCTCAGGAAGCACTATGCCACCACCTACATTGCCAAGGCAAAAAGGACCCGGCTCCCGCTGGATATATACATCTCTTTTTTAACTTCTGTCTACCCAGGATCATTTATTAACCCCACACTATTTCTTTTATGGACCCTTTCTATTAATATCCCTCTAAGCTAGGTCTTGTCATTTTTAAATCCTTTTTCCAGAAAAACAGAAGGGGGAATAGCCTTTTGATGCAATAACTCCCTTGTCATAAAAACCACCAAACCATTCAAGATTTTAAAGCTTCTAAAAAGAAATACTTGGGCAATCTTAATATCTCATTCCAATGTGTAACCACTATTATCCTAATCTGTCTCTCTGTTCATTATTTCTACATTTCAACTTTTCTGATATTGTCTGGATCTAATTCCTATACCCCCCAAACCATTACCTCTCTGGTTTGAATTTAAAGACTTTGTTTCAATACTTATTATTAAATATGCAATATAAAAATTAATTGCCTTGTATCATGGGAAGCCAACTATTTAAAGTGTTGTCAACCAGTGTTATTACAATGAATTTGGTAATAAAGTTTAAGATGAGTCATGTAAAGCAAAATTGCAAATGTGCTCAGATGAAAGAGTCAGCAGGAGTTACAACCAAACCTTGTAATGAAGGGACAGAGTAGATGACGACATTCCAAAACCCCATTTCTTTTTGGCCTGATGCAATTTGAAATAATGATAGGTCTCTCTAAATCCAAGCAAGTCCTCTTTTTATTTAAGCTTATGTGATGAAGTCCCTGAGACGTATCTATCTTTTGCCTCTGTAAATGTTGAAAAAGTGAGAAAGAACATTCAAAAATGGCATTTGCAACCTAATAATAGCTCTCTCTCCAACACCTGCCAACAAGAGTGATACTTTCCAACTCCCTTTTCTAGACATCAGAAAAGAGCATGTTGCTAATGAAAATGTAATGAAACATGACCCTCCAAAAGAAGCACACTCATCATGATTGTTGGAAGGATTACTAGAATCAAATTTAGGAAATCTGGGTCTTAGTCTTGGCTCTGTTATAAGGAGACCTTGGTCAAATTATGTAAATCTGTCTGTGCCTCGCCTTCCTCATCTGACAAATGTATTTGAAGAAAAACAAAAGCAATCACTTGCTCCATCTAGCTTATGGATTTACTATAAGCATGCCTTGAAAAGTAGGAGATTGGTTCTTACTCTCTATTATTTATAGCTTTCTGGCCTTGTTCACCTGGACTGGTTACCTGAAGTTTCCTCACCTCCTCCTTTAAAAGGCAGAAGTGCCATAAATTTCAAGTATATAAAAATAAGCTGGCCTGACGTGACTGAACAGGAATTAGATGTTGAACTGCTTTAGGAGTCAGTGTTCTCCCCTACTCTAAACCCTGTAATTATAGAGAGCTATAAACCACGATGTAACATATTTGCTCTGAGCATTCCAGTAAATAACATGGAATTATAGGGCTGGAGGAGCCCTCGGAGATTACCCAGGCCAACCCAGGATGATGAAAAATCTGAGGCCCAGGAAGGTTAAGAAGCTTTCCTGTGGTTTATACAAACAGCTAATAATGACACTGGATTAGGATCCAGATTCTTTATTTCCTTGTCTTGTGGTCTTTCTTATTGTAAAGCTACTCATTGACCATACATAATTCAGGTGGACTGATGTGTTGACAAAAATCCTCATTTAATAATTCCCATCACAGCCATGGCCCACTTCTGCTGTTTCATAGTAGCAAGAATTCCTATTTTCTTATTGACTTTCATTATAAAATTGGAGAAATATTTTCCTGGAAAGGTCTCCCTAGAGGACTGAGTTGCTGATATCTCCCCAATAATATCTATTTCTTGGAGGCAGAAACAGTGGTGCACTGATGAAGACCATAGGATTGGATTTAAATCTGAGTCTTGATTCCAATTCTTTGGAGTTGGGTCTTGATGGAGCCTTATTCTCTTTCTGAGCCATTTTCCCCATCTGGAAAATGACATAATACCTCTGAATACACTTTATAATTGTAAAGTGTGGTGTAAATATTGGTGCTTATTGCCTTAAAAGCCCAACAAAACCCAGAGTGTGGCAAGCTGCACAAGTAACACTTGGTAAATCATTCTGGTCCCAAGTTACACAAGCTAAAGCTTAGGCATTTTGGGAAACCCGCACACTTACTTCTCCCTGATGGTATTCTCACAAGGACTTTATCTCCTTTCTCACATTTGCGGAGTCTCTCTTTTGTTTCCAGCCACTTGTTCCTTTTCATCTCTAACGGAACAAACTTTTCCCTATGCCCTGCAATGGCTCGGCTCCATATTTTCAGTAATTAAGACTTGCCAGTTGTTTGAGGCTGACAGGGGGAGTTGGTGCTTCTTCCTGAACATCTAGAACAATAAGCTAAAGGGATGGTGCCATAATGAATTGGGCATTAATCCCTGGTTTGCAAGTGTCTGAAACATTTTGTAAGTATTCTTAAGCAAAACGACAAGGTGATTTATTGGAATACTAGGACAGCTCACAGACTTAAGGGTAGGACTGAATATAACCAGGTTCTGAGGGACCTCAGGGATAGGACCTAAGGTGTTTCCCTTTCCATGCTCACCATGCTTCTCTCATTGCGTTGGCTTGATCCTCTCCCGCTGCAGGTGGGTCCCCTCCACACCGCAGGAGATGGCTAGAGCACACATTTTGTGACTAGAGAGAAAGCAGCGTTGGTTTGAGAAATCCTAAAGGAGAGCTCTAAGAAGCCTGACTGAAGTCTGGTGTTGAGAGAATGAGTTCAGGTTCTATGACACAAGTCAGGCACATTAATGCAAGTGTAACTTTTTTAACCCCTAAACAAAATATTTAGTTCAAAATAAACAGCATTTGTCCAGAAGTGCACAAGATCTGCTGGGAAGTCAGAAACAATAGAGGTATGCCAGTTTTTATGGCCTAATTTTTCTCCTCTAAAAACAGATACATGTAAGCACTGATGATCACAACCCTCCAAGCTGATGATTGGAAAGGTAGTTCATAAAGGAATAAAAGCATCTACTTACAATCAGATATTTTCTGTATTACAGTAGTCCTCCTTATCCGTGGTTTTGCTCTCTGTGGTTTCAGTTACCCGTGATCAATGATAGTTTAAAACTATTATAGTTGGTTTCAGGTCAAGATGATGAAATAGGAAAACGCTGTGCTTACATTTTCCCATGAACACATCAAAATTACAACTAAACTGCTAAACAACCATCACTGAGACCATCTAAAGTCTAGCTCAGTGGTCGGCAAACTGCGGCTCACGAGCCACATGCGGCTCGCGAGCCGCGGTTTGCCACTTTGTTGACTAATGACTTTGCCGACCACTGACCTAGACTCTCGATTCCAATAATTACAGGCTGTTGCTCTTCCTTATGATTAAGCCCCTATCCCAGTGGTCGGCAAACTCATTAGTCAACAGAGCAGCAAACCGTGGCTCGCGAGCCGCCATTTGCCAACCACTGGTCTAGCTGAACAGAAGTTCTATAACTAAGGATACATAAAAGAAACCCAGATAAGACTAGTAGGAGGGGCCAGATAAAAATTGGAAGAGATACTTCCGTTTTGGAGGTTACCCCCAAGAAGAGTGGGGTCCAAACCCCATACCTGGTTACCCAGCCCAGGGTTCCAGTAACTGGAAGAGAGGTCCTCATAACTTCTGACTGAAAACCAGTGGAGATTGTGGTTGAATGAGATGGAGGGCTTCTGGAGTCCCAGGCTATCCTCTTAAAGGGCCCATGCACAGACTTACTCAGACTCACTTGCTCTGAACTCCAGCACTGGAGTGGCAGCTCAAAAGGCTCCAGGGACATATGGGACATATGAATTGTCTGGCTTCAGGGTGAGGGCAGAAGGGGCAGCTTTCCCCCAGACAGAAGTGCTAGCAGAGGTCATTGTTCCTTTGTTGAGCCTTACTCCCACCCAGCCTGCATGAGGGCACCATATCTGAGTCTCCATCAATCTGGCTAACACTGTTTACCTCCCCTAGTGACTTCCTGAGACCCCACCCAACATTTAGGCCTACCCAAGTCTCTTTTACTGGCTTTTCCATACAAATGGCCTGTCTTAGTTCATGCTTCAGACTTTCCTAAAAATCTCTCAAAGGTTCAAAAACCCTAAGAAAGCAGCATTTGGCCTCAGCATTCCCTGTACTTCTTCCTAAGTAGCCACAAGCCTGGCATGAGCAGCAGCCTGCTTTAGATGGCAACTTAGCCTCTCCCAGGCACCTTCAAACCCTGCCTAAGTGGCAACCAACCATTTGTGGAACACTTTGTACCTCCTACCAAGTGGTCCCATGCAGGGCATAGGCAGGGGCTAAACTTGACCTGCACCAGAGGCCCTCCCAGAAAGCCCAAGAACCAGCACACCAGTGTCCAGCTTAAGACCACACAGACCACCACCAAACCACCTCCACAATGGCACACACAAAAAGCAAACTTTGTGGGCACTGGGACCCTGCTGAAGAGAATTCTGTTCTGTAGGGTCAGCCCCTGTAAAATAGCTCATTAACTGAAGTCATGGCTCCAGTCCTCACAATCAATCAGCCTGAAATTCATTTCCTCCCATTGAGGTGCCAACAAAAATCCAGGCTCAACTACAATAGGAGGACACACGCAACCACACAGGGAACAATCGGCTCAAGTGATGAGACTGCACTACAAGGCCCCACAGAACACCTACTATAATACACCACTTTACCAAGACCAGAAGATGAAGCAGCTGTACCTAATACATAGAAACAAACACAGAGAGGCTGTCAAAATGAGGAGACAAACATGTCCCAAATGAAAGAACAGAACAAAACTCCAAAAAAAGAACTAAACAAAATGGAGACAAGCAATCTACTAGATGCAGAATTCAAAACAGTGGTTATAAGGAAGCTCAGTTATCTCAGTGAGAACTTCAACAGAAAGGAAATATAAAAATGGAGATAGAAAACATTAAATAGAACCAGTCAAAAATGAAGAATACAATAACTGAAGTGAAGAATACATTAGAGGGAATAAAAAGTATATTAGATGAAGCAGAAAATTGATTCAGTAATTTGGAAGATAAGGAAGCAGAAAACACCCAATCAGAGTAGCAAAAAGAAAAAATAATTTTTTAAAAAATGAGAATAGCTTAAGGGGCCCCTGGGACAACATCAAACATACCAAGATTTGCATCATAGGGGTACCAGAAGGAGAAGAGAGAAATCAAGAAATTGAAAACCCATGTGAAGAAATAATGATGGAAAACTTCCCTAACCTGGTGAAGGAAAAGATATAGAAGTTCAGGAAACAAGTAAACCCAAAGAGGCTCACACCAAGACACATTATAATTAAAGGTTAAAGACAAAGAGAGAATTTTAAAACCAGCAAGAGAAAAGCACTTAGTTACCTACAAGGGAGTGCCCATAAGACTAGTGGCTGATTTCTCAACAGAAACTTTGTAGGCCAGGGGGATTGGCAAGAAACATTTAAAATTATGAAAAGCAGTAACCTACAACCAAGATTACTCTACCCAGAAAGGATATCATTTAGGATCAAAGGACAGATTAAGAGTTTCCCAGATGAGAAAAGGTTACAGGAATTTATCACCACCAAACCAATATTACAAGAAATGTTAAAGGCTCTTCCTTAAAAAGAAGGAGAAAAATAAAATTAAAAAATTGAATAATAAATGGCAATAACTACATATCTATCAACAATTACTTTAAATGCAAGTGGATTAAATGCTCCAATCAAAAGACAGGGTGGCTTAACAGATAAGAAAATAAGACCCTTGCATATGCTGCCTACAAGAGACTCACTTCAGATTGAAATACACACACAGACTAAAAATAAAAAATCTGGGGTAGCAATACTTATACAAGACAAAATAGTTTTCAAAATAAAGACTATACCACAAATACAGAAGAACCCAGTAATGGAATATGACTCAGTCATAAAAAAGAATGAAAACTTGCCATGTGCAACAACATGGATGGACCTAGAGGTGAAAGAGATCAGACAGAGAAAGACAAATGCCATGTGATTTCACTTATATGTGGAATCTAAAAAACAAAATAAGTGAACAAACAAAACAAATAAAATCACAAATACAGAGAACATTTTGATGGTTGCCAGATGGGCAGATCAGAGGGTTGGGTAAAAAGGGGGAAGAAATTAAAAAGTACAAATTTGTAATTACAAAATAGTCATGAGGTTGTAAAGCACAGCATAGGGAATATAGTCAATAATATTGTATCAACTAAGTATAGTGTCAGATGCGTACTAGGTTTATCTGGGTGATCACTTCGTAAGTTATAGAAATGTCTAATAACTATGTTGTACATCTGAAACTAATCTAATATTGTATGTCAACTATAATTTAAAAATTTTTAAATATTTTTAAGGTAAATAAAAATATTACAGTTGACCCTTGAACAACACAGGCTTGATCTGTGCAGGTCCACTTATAAGGGAATTTTTTTTTCAATAAATACAGTGACCCTTTGTTTCCATGTGTTTCACATCCACAGTTTCAACCAACCTCAAATGGAAAATAGTGTTTTCACATTCCCAGCAACAGATCCCACCGACTAGGGTTTTTGATCCATGGTGTTTGAATCTACAGATGCATAACATTGACTCTGATTTTCGACTATGCAGCAGTCAGCACTCCTAACCCCACACTGTTCAAGAGTTAATAGAAAATATAAAATTCTAAAAAAAAAAATTAATAAATTTTAAATTGTGTGCTGTTCTGAGTAGTACAATAAAATCCCAGCATCTCACAGTGTATATGCTCCCCACCCATTAGCCACTTAGTAGCAGTCTCAGTTGTCAGATCAGTTATTAGAGAGAGAGACAGCACATTTACACAACTTTTATTACAGTATATTGTTATAACTAGAGGCCCAGTGCACAAAATTCATGCACTGGGGGGGTGTCCCTCAGCCCAGCCTGCACCCTCTCCAATCTGGGACCCCTTGGGGGATGTCTGACTGCCAGTTTAGGCCTGATTAGGCCTAAAGTGGCAGTCAGACATCCCTCTCACAATCCGGGACTGCTGGCTCCCAACTGCTCGCCTGCCTGCCTTCCTGATTGCCCCTAACCGCTCCTGCCTGCCAGCCTGATCACCCCCTAACCACTCCCCCGCCAGCCTGATCAATGCCTAACTGCTCCCCTGCCGGCCTGGTCACCCCCAACTGCCCTCCCCTTCAGGCCTGGTTGCCCCCAACTGCCCTCCCCTGCAGGCCTGGTTGCCCCCAACTGCCCTCCCCTACAGGCCTGGTTGCCCCCAACTGCCCTCCCTTGTTGGCCTGATCGCCCACAACTACCCTCCCCTGCCAGCCATCTTGTGGCAGCCATCTTTGACCACATGGGGCAGCCATCTTGTGTGAGGGTGTGAGGGTCAATTTGCATATTACCTCTTTGTTATATAGGATTGTTTTATAATATCAGTAGTTGTTAATCTCTTACTATGCCAAATTTATCAATTAAACTTTATCATAGGTATGTATGTATCCAAATAAACATAATATGTATAGGGTTCAGAGCTGTCCATGGTTTAAGGCATCTACTTGGGGGTCTTGGAACATATCACCTGGGGACTGCCATAATCTTCTATCATGTAAATAATTCCTAGCAATCCAACAACTGTGCCATACAATAAATAAATCCTTTTGGAAAGGCTAGAGCACATGTATCATTTTGCCTTCTACTTTACCTTTCTGTTGTTTACCTGCCTCCTCCTACATTTAGTGGATCAAGCACATTTGAAGATTTAGTCATAGTTCTAAGACTGCTCATAGAATTATAACTGAAGTTCTTGCAGGCACTTTCTCCTTAACACTAACGAAAGAGCGGACTTTGACTCCTTCCAGACCAGAGGCTCTCAAATTTTAACATGTGTAAGAACCATACAGACAATATGCTCAAATACAGATATCAGTGGTCCTCAAGCTTTTCTGTCCATTTGAATTACTTGGGAAACTTTTCAAACACCTAGGCCACAGCCCAGAACCATGAAATCCCAATCTCTGAGTGTGGCACACAGGCACTAGGAGTTGTTAGTTTTCCAGATGCTACCAGTGTTTAGGATAACTTGGGGACCACTGCCCTGACCCAGGGTTCTCAGGCCTGACTGCACACTAGAATCACCTGGACAGCTTCATGAACTAAAATTAGTTCTAAACCAATTAAGTTACAATCAGGAAAAAGAGAGGATGGGATGTTTGGACATGAGCATGAGCATTAAAAAAAAACCCTCCCAACTCATTCTAATTGAGGGAGTCTAGGCTAGTGCCCAGGAATCTGCTATTTAGTATTTAGTAAGTACTCCCTCACCCCCCAGTTATTCTGACTCAGGGGTCTACACCGCACTCTACACTTAGACGCTGGATACACAAAGTGTGCTCCATGAACCAGCAGCACTAGCATCTCCTTGGAGTTTGTCAGAAATGCAGAATATCAAGCCTCAAACCCCACCCCACCCCCACACACACACCCTTACTGAATCAAAATGTGCATTTAAACAACATCTTGGGGATTAATGTGAAGATTAGAGCTTAAATAGCACTTGTCTAGAAGTATTCCTTAACATTGATTATCCATTGGGATCACTTGGAGCTTTAAAAAGCCCATCCCACCATGTCAGATCTTTGTCTAATTAGCTGGAGGTAGGGCCAGGGACACATGCATTTTTTACAGCAGCCAAGGTGGAGATCACTTTAAACCTCTGCTCTCATCCAGCTAATGGTCATTCAGTTATTCTTTCAGTTGTGCTTAAAGATTTTAGCATCGTATTTATGTCTCTGACCCCTTTAGATTGCATAGGAAAATTCTGTATCAGTTACAATAAGTCATTGTCATGGTTTGGATTTGTCTAAACCTGCAACAGCAAAGCAACAGAAAAAAATAATAATAAAAGAAAAATAAAAGAATACAGCTGGTATAGTTTTTTAAAAAAGAAAAAAGTCCCAACCAAAGCATTTTTTGTTCACCTACTGCTATTTCCTCGTTTCCAATATTTAAAAATATATATATTTCCACATCTCATTAAACACATGTGAAAGTCATCAGCAATATGCCAAAAAGACCATAATTTTAAAAATTTATGAGGATATTTTATAATATATTTCAAAGTTCATATTCAGTCCCCTTAAAATGACATAAGCACCAAGTCATATGACAGAACTAATGAGGAACAAGAGCTTATCTTGTCCCCTCTGTTTGCTTTGTAATGATGATAAGATTCCCTGGAGTTAAACAAGGGTTGAAGTCTGGAACTGCACATGTCAGTACAGTATCCAGCACATAGTAGGTGCTCAAAGAATGCCCATTTCTTTTTCCTCAAACCCCATGCAGCCTACATTTGTGTCTCTTGAAATATTTATCCCCTCCATCTGAATCACTCTCCTTGGTGTGTGTGTTTTACTCTGCTCTTCTGGATTGAGATTGTAGGTTTCTTGTGAAGACAGCACCTTGTTTATTAATCCAATCCCCTGTGCCCAGATGAGTATTTAGCATAGAAATCAACATATTAAATGTGTGGGTGGGTCATGGGTAAAGAAAACAAAGCTGGAAAAGAAACATGATGTTTCAGAGGAGTAGATTTTGCAAGTAAGATGATAGATCCCCCAATAGAGGACCCATAATTGTAGCAAAGGCCTCAGTTCTGCATCAAAACTTGGTGAATAAATATATGTATTTATAGATGTTTAATTTAAAATGGTTTTACATATATATGTAACATTTTAAATGCTTTTCTATTTTTAAAGACTGACCCACTAATAGTTTCAATTATATTGGCTTAAGAGGATTTCTACTGTGGCACCTAATAATATTAAATACCTGGGAGAATTAAACAAAACAACAAAAAAAAATGCCAAATTTTCAGCATGGTCTCCCTTATCCTTTATTTAAGTGTTTTCAGCTAAAGTTAGAAGGCTAGTTAGCACTTATTAAATACTGACCTTGCGAAGAGCACCAGTTTGCTTCAATTAAGGCACACATGAAACCTATCAACCCTCCAATAAAGTTTTTAATGCTACAAAAATTTAAATGCATGATTATATGACTATATTTCACAGAAAAGCAAAGAATACAGATAAAGCTAAGTTCCTGTAATTACTCCAAAACCCATCCCAATCCACTTTCCAGAGGCAACTATTATAATCAACTTGGTGTTTGTTTCTATGAAACTGGCTTTTTTTTCTTTTCAGATTCCCACATATTGGTGATACCATGCAATATTTGTCTTTCTCTGTTGGGCTTATATTTCAATTAACATAATACTCTTTAGTTTCATCCTTGTTGTCACAAATGGCAGAATGTCCTTCCATTTTTTTTCCTTTTTAACCTTATTCTTTATTGTTTAAAGTATTACATATAGTATTACATATGTCTACTTTTCCCCCCATTGACCTCTCCCTGGCCACCCCCACACCTCCAGCACATGCCCTCAACCACCTAGTGTCTGAGTCCATTGGTTATGCTTATATGCATGCATATAAGTCCTTTGGTTGATCTCTTACCCCTACACCCGGCTATCCTCTGAAGTTTGACGGTTGATTCCATGCTGCTCTCTCTGTCTCTGGATCAATTTTTGTTCATTAGTTTATGTTGTTCATTATATTCCACAAATGAATGAGATCCTGTGATATTTATCTTTCTCTTACTGGCTTATTTCACTTAGCATAAAGCTCTCCATGTTGTTGCAAATTGTAAGAATTCATTCTTTTTCACAGCACCATAGTATTCCATTGTGTAAATGTACCACAGTTTTCTAATCCACTCATCTGCTGATGGGCACTTAGGCTGTTTTCAAATCTTAGCTATTGTAAATTGTGCTACTGTGAACATAGGGGTGCATATGTCCTTTCTATTTGATGTTTCTGATTTTTGGGGATATATTACTAGAACTGAGTTTATAGGGTCAAATGGGAGTTCCATTTTTAGTTTTTGAGGAAACTCCATACTGTTCTCCACAGTGACTGCACCAGTCTGCATTCCCACCAGCAGTGCACAAGGGTTCCTTTTTCTCCACATCCTTGCCAGCACTTGTCGTTTGTTGACTTGTTGATAGCTATTCTGACAGGTGTGAGATGGTATGTCATTGTCATTTTGATTTGCATCTCTCAGATGACTAGTGACTTTGAGCAGGTTTTCATGTCTCTTGGCCTTCTGTAGGTCCACTTTCCAAAAGTGTCTGTTTAAGTCCTTGGCCCTGTTTTTGATTGGATTATCTTCCTTTTGTTAAGATGTATGAGTTCCCTATAAATGTTGAAGATTAGGCCTTTATCTGATATAACATTGGCAAATATGTTCTCCCATGCAGTGGGCTTTCTTGTTGTTTTGTTGATGGCTTCCTTTGCTGTCCAGAAGCTTTTCATTTTGATGTAGTCCAATTTGTTTATTTTCTCCTTAGTTTCCATTGCCATGGGAGCTGTATCGGTAAAGATATTGCTATAACATATGTCTGATATTTTGCTGCCTATGGATTCTTCTAAGATTTTTATGGCTTCCGATCTTACGTTTAACTCCTTTATCCATTTTGAGTTTATTTTTGTGTATTGTGTAAGTTGGTGGTCTAGTTTCTTTTTTTTTTTTTGTATGTATGTATCTGTCAAATTTTCCCAACACCATTTATTGAAAAGACTGTCTTAACTCCATTGAATGCTTTTGCCTCCTTTGTCAAATATTAATTGAGCATAATGGCTTGGGTCGATTTCTGGGTTTTCTATTCTGTTCCATTGGTCTATATGTCTGTTTTTTGTGCCAGTGCCAGGCAGTTGTGAGAACAGTGGCTTTGTAATATAGCTTAATATCTGGTACTGTGATCCCTTCAACTTTGTTCTTCTTTCTCAAGATTGCTGCAACTATTCTGGGTCTTTTTTTATTCCATATGAATTTTTAGATAGTTTGTTCTAGGTCTGTGAAACATGCCATTTATATTTTAATGGGGAGTGCATTAAATCTATAGATTGTTTTGGGGAGTATGGACATTTTAATGATGTTGACTCTACAAATCCATGGTATATTCTTTCATTTGTTTATATCTTCCTCTATCACTTTTTTCAATGTCCTGTAGCTTTCTGAGTATAGATCTTTTACCTCCTTTGTTAAGTTGTTTATTCCTAAGTATCTTAATTTTTTTGATGCAATGGTAAATGGTTTATTTTTTTATTGTTGTTGTTTATCTTTCTGTGAGTTCATTATTGGTATATAAAAAAAGCCATAGATTTCTGGGTGTAAATTTTGTATCCTACTACATTGCCAAATTTATTTATTAAGTCTAGTAATTTTTTTATGGAGTCTTTAGGGTTTTCTATGTATAAAATCATGTCATCTGAAAGTAATGACAGTTTTGCTTCTTTTCCAATTTGGATGCCTTTTATTTCTTTTTCTTGTCTGATCGCTATGGCTAGCACTTCCAGTACTATATTGACCAGGAGTGGTGAAAGTGGGCATTGCTCTCTTGTTCCTGTTCTTAGGGAAAATGGATTTAGTTTTTGCCCATTGAGTATTTTGTTGGCTGTAGGTTTGTCATATAAGGCTTTTATTATGTTGAAGTATGATCCCTCTATTCCCACTTTGCTGAGAGTTTTTATCAAGAAAGGGCGTTGAATTTTGTCCAATGCTTTTTCTGCGTCAATTGATATGATTATGTGATTTTTGTCTCTTAATTTGTTTATGTGGTGTATCACATTTATTGATTTGCAGATACGGTACCATCCTTGCATCCTCGGAATAAATCCCACTTCGTCATAGTGTCTGTTCTTTCTAATGTACTGTAATGCTGGATCCAATTTGCTAGGATTTTAGCATCTATGTTCATCAGAGATACTGGCCTGTAATTCTCTTTCTTTGTAGTATCTTTTTCTGGTTTTGGGATTAGGGTAATGCTGGCTTCACAGAAAGAGCTAGGAAGTGTGCCTTCCTCTAGAATTTTTTGGAATAGTCTGAGGAGGATAGTTTTTAGTTCTTTTTTGAATGTTTGGTAAACTCCTTGTGAAGCCAGCTGGTCCAGGGCTTTTGTTTACTGGATGTTATTTGATTACTGCTTCAATTTCCTGCATAGTTATCAACCTATTCAGATTTTTTTTTTATTCTTCCTGATCGGGTTTTGGAAGGTTGTATTTTTCTAGGAATATGCCCATTTCTTCTAGGTTGACTAGTTTGTTGGAATAGAGTTGTTCATAGTATTTTTTTATAGTATTTCTGTGGGGGTCTTTTGTTATTTCACCTCTTTCATTTCTGATTTTGTTTTTTTGGGTCCTCTCTCTTTGCTCCTTGGTGAGCCTGGCTAGAGGTTCATCAATCTTGTTTATCCTTTCAAAAA
Source organism: Plecotus auritus (assembly GCF_963455305.1). Taxonomy (NCBI): domain Eukaryota; kingdom Metazoa; phylum Chordata; class Mammalia; order Chiroptera; family Vespertilionidae; genus Plecotus; species Plecotus auritus. The sequence continues at coordinate 104,476,236 of NC_137770.1, read as the reverse complement.
ATCAGCTCTTGGTTTTATTGAACTTTTGTATTGTTTTTGATTGTTTGTTTTGTCTTTATGTCATTTATTTCCACTCTGATCTTTATTATTTCCTTCCTTCTGCTCACTCTGGGCTTTTCTTGTTGCTCTCTTTCTAATTCTTTAAGTTGTAGAGTTAGATAATTTATTACCAGTTTTTCTTGTGTGTGTTTTTGTTTTGTTTTGTTTTGTTTCTGTTTTTTCTGGTAGGCCTGTAATGCTATGAACTTCCTTCTCAGGGCTGCTTTCATTGGGTCCCATAGGTTTTGGATTGTTTCATTTTCATTGTCATTTGTTTCCAGGATGTTTTTTATTTCTTCTTTGATCTCTTTGGTAATGCAATCATTTTTAATAACATGCTATTTAGCCTCCAAGTGTTTTAATTTTTTGATCTTTTTATTGTAGTTTATCTATACTAATAAAAGGGTAATATGCTAATTAGACCAAATAGACTGGACATCTTCTAGATTTCCTTCCAGACATCTTTTCAGACAAAGCCACGATGGCGGGGACCAAGGCAGAGGCAGTTAGGGGCATCAGGCAGGCAGGTAGAGGTGGTTAGGTGTGATCAGGCAGGTAGGCAGAGTGGTTAGGTGCAATCAGGCAGGCAGGCAGGTGAGCGGTTAGTAGCCAGCGGTCCCGAATCGCAAAAGGGATGTCCGCAGTTGGACATCCCCTGAGGGGTCCCAGATTGGAGAGAGTACAGGTCGGGCTGAGGGCCTATCCCCCGTGCACAAATTTTGTGCACCAGGCCTCTAGTTTCTAATATTATGCCATTGTGATCTGAGAAGATGCTTGATATGATTTCAATCTTCTTGAATTTGAAAAGACTTTGCCTGTGTCCCAATATGTGGTCTATCTTTGAAAATGTCCCATGTGTACTTGAGAAGAATGTATATTCTGTATCTTTGAGGTAAAATATTCTGAAGTTGTTGATTAAGTACATCTGATCTAGTGAGTCATTTAGGATTGCTGTTTCTTGGATGATTTTTTTGTCTAGAGTATTTACCCAGTGATGCCAATGGGATATTAAAATCCCCTACTTTGATTGTATTTCTGTCGATCTTTCCCTTGATATCTTCCACAAGTTTTTTATGCATTTGGGTGCTCCTGCATTTGGTACATATAGGTTTACCAGAGTTGTATCCTCTTATTGTATCAATCCCTTTAGTATTATGAAGTGGCCTTCCTTATCTCTTATTATAGCCTTCACTCTGAGATTTATTTTGTCAGATGTATGTATTGCTACCCCAGCTTTTTTTCACTTTCATTTGCCTGAAAAATATTTTTCCATCCCTTCACTATCAGTCTGTGTGAGTCCCTTGTTCTGAGGTGGGTCTCTTGTAGACAGCATAAAAATGGTCATGTTTTTTTAACCACTGAGCCACCCTATGTCTTTTGATTGGAGCATTTAGTCCAATTACATTTAAGGTTATTATTGATAGGTACTTGTTTGTAGCCATTATTATTCTTTATGCCTGTGTTCCTTCTTCCCTTTCCATTTCTTCTTTTTACAACAGCCTCTTAGCATTTCTTGCATTGCTGGCTTAGTAGTGATAAGTTCCCATAGCCTTTTTTTGTCTGTGAAGCTCCTGATTTCCCCTTCAATTTTGAATGTTAGCCTTGCTTGATAAAGTATTCTTGGATTCAGTCCCTTGCTTTGCATCACTTTGTATACTTCATCCTATTCCCTTCAGGCCTGATATGCTTCTGTTGAGAAATCATTTGATAATCTAATGGGAGATCCTTTGTAGGTAACTCTCTGTCTCTCTCTTTCAGCCTTTAAGATTCTCTCTTTGTTGTTAACATTTGCCATTGTAATTATGACATGTCTTGGTGTGGATCTTTTTGGGTTCATCTTGTTGGGACTCTCTGTGCTTGTGTGACTTTTTTCTTCCCCAGATCAGGGAAGTTTTCTGTCATTATTTCTTCAAGTAGGTTTTCTAATCCTTGCTCCACTTCTTGTCCTTCTGGCCACCCCTATTATATGTATTTTACTTCTTTTCATGTTGTTCCAAAGCTTCCTTAGGCTCTCCTCCTGCTTTTTAATTTTTTTCTCCAATTGCTGTTCAGATTGGGGATGTTTTTCTGCTCTATCTTCTAACTCACTAATTCAGTTCTCAGCTTCTTCTAGACTACTATTGAAACCTTCCATTGTGGTTTTTATTGAAGCTATATCATTTTTTATTTCCTCTTGATTCTTACATAAGTTGTTGATTTTCTCATCCATCCGGTTTATGAACTGTATGACCCTTACCCTGAATTTTTTCTGACATATTTCATGCCTCCATTTTATTTAGTTCCTTTTCTGGTGATTCCTTGTTTTCTTTCCTGGGGGGCGGGGGGGGGGGAGCGGGGTGTTTCTTTGTCTCCCCATTTTTGTTGTCTCTTTCTGGCCCTGGGCAAACTGCTTAAGGTTTGAGAGTTTGAAGACCCTATCAGGGCAATGGTCTGGAAATTGTTAGCCCAGAGGCTGGATCTGCCTTGAGTCTCATGCCTTTATTGTCTCTGCTCTGAGTTGTATCCCCTTCTTCCAAGGATCTGGTTCTTCAGTTGTCTCCTTCAGATGCTCTGGGTGGTGGGAAAGGAGCAAATGCACAGTTCCTCTAGTGTGTGACTCCTTTTGAGGACTCAGAGCCCTCTGGCATTCACTTCACTGTGTTGCCCTGGCACCCATGGCAAGGTGGTACCCTAGGTCCCTCTGGCAGTGCACTTGCGGCACAGTCCTGTGGCCCCTGGCTGGGCACACAGACTTGCTTTGGGTAGCCTGGGCAGCACTCTCCTATGGTCCAGAGTGAGGTGTGTGCTTGGTTGCTCTGGGTAGCCCCTGAAAGACTGTCCCAGAGGCCAGGGAGAAGTGTGTTCAGGTTGCTCTGGGTCACACAGTCAGAGCTCCCCTAAGGCCTAAGTGAGGCATGTGCTGGTTTGTTCTGGGTCGCCCCTCCCAGGACAGGGTGAAGCAGCTATGGGTTGTTCCAGGTCACCCTAGCAGGACTGTCCAGGGGGGCAGGGTGAAGTGGGCACCAGTTGCTCTTGGTTGCACAGTCCCTACCCCCCTGTGGCCCAGCATAGGGTGTGCTCTAGGTTGCTCTGGGTCACCCAAGCAACAGGTCCCAGGGCTTGGGGTGGAGTGGGCACCGGGTAGCTCTGGGTCAGGCTATCAGCACAGTTATGGAGTCCATGGTGGGGGTGGGGCACAGGGTTCCTCCTGGCTTGCATTCACTGTGGAGTCTTGGAGCCAGATCCTAGGAGTTTTACAGTTTCAGGTCTTACATTTAAGTCTTTAGTCCATTTTGAGTTCATATTTGTAAGTTTTATAAGATAGGGGTCTGGTTTCATTCTTTCATATGTGAATATCCAGTTTTTCTAATACCATTTATTAAAGAGAGTATTCTTTCTCCAGTGTATGTTTTTAGCTTTTATGTCATAAATTAATTAATCATATATGTGTGGGTTTATTGTTGGATCCTCTATTCTGTTTCACTGGTCTATGTGATTGTTTTTATGCCAGTGCCATACTGTTTTACTCTAGGCTTTTAATATAGTTTGATATCAAAAAATATGATGGCTATTCGGGGTCTTTATGGTTCTATGTAAATTTCAGGATTATTTTTACTATTGCTGTGAAAAATGCCATTGGAATTTTAAGAGAGTGTATTGACTCTATAGATCACTTTGGGTAACATGGAATTTTAAACAATATCAATTTTTCCTATCCTTAAAATAAGATATCTTTCCATTTAGTTGTGTCTTCTTCAATTTCTTTCATCAATGTCTTGTTGTTTTCAGTGTACAAGCTTTTCACTTCCTTGGTGATATTTATTCCTAAATATGTGTCAGAGCAAGGCCAGAGTCCTGCATGAGCTCTGGTGCTCTGAGTTGTTCCGAGTATCTCTGAATGGCTGTGATACATGTATTCTTCTAAATTCTCCTATCCGACTATACCAGGGCTGGTTCTTGCTTGAACCCTGCCCACTGTACTAACTGTTGGGAACTTATCCTCTGCTCACTAGTAACAGGTGTTGGGTCCAAGCCCCTCTGCCTGTGGCTGGACCTCCTAGGATGCCGAGTCTTAGATGGAGAAGCCATGAGAAGTTGTGGGTATATAAGAATGAATCTTTATTGCTGAAACCAGTGGCCATATAGCCATCAGACAAGAAAAGTCCTCACAGCAAAGTCCATACAGGCAGGCAGCCAGACACCAGCTGGTGAACATCTATCTTTTCCATAAAGCTGCATCAGTCTCTGTACCCACAGCTATTATCTGAGCAGCCACACACTGCCTCCTAGACTCACCACCTCACATTGTAGTGGAATCTGAGCTCTCTGGCTCAGCAGCTTCTCCTGTCTCTCCTTCCCAGCTGCTCCCTGTAGCAGACTTCTTCACACACTTCATCCTAGCTGATCTCTCTCCATACTCCAGCAGACTTCTTCTCACTCCAGCCTAGTTCAGCAAACAAGCTTGTCAGTAACCTACTTTTATACTATTTAGACAAAGAAGGCTTCATGCCAATAGTTACATCAATCTTTTTTTTTTAAAGGTTTTTTTGTTTTGTTTTGTTTTTAAATATATTTTATTGATTTTTTACAGAGAGGAAGGAAGAGGGGTAGATAGTCAGAAACATCGATGAGAGAGAAACATCGATCAGCTGCCTCCTGCACACCTCCTACTGGGGATGTGCCCGCAACCAAGTTACATGCCCTTGACCGGAATCGAACCTGGGACCTTTCAGTCCGCAGGCTGACGCTCTATCCACTGAGCCAAACCGGTTTTGGCAATCTTATTGGCTACTGAAGGGCACAGTGTATCGTGTGTCTTTGCATCCGCTCATGGTATCTTGGCTTGATTAGGATTCCCAGGCTCAGAGTCCTTGAACATTCCATTTAGGCAGAGTGGCCTTTGGTCATTCTGATGTATTGATAACAAGGCCTCTGTCCTCCCACCGGCCTTGACTATCTGGGGACCTGGCATGGTTCCCACAGTATGTTACTGTTTTCAATGCTATTGTAAAAGAATTGCTTTCTTAATTTCCTTTTCAGATAGTTCATTGTTAGTGTATGGAAATGCAACTTATTTTTGTGTTGATTTTGTATCCTGTAAATTTACTGATTTTTTTTATCAGTTCTGGTGGAGTTTAAGGGTTTTCTACATTTAAGATAATGTTGTCTGCAAAGAGAGATTACTTTAATTCTTCCTTTCCAATTTGGATGCTTTTTATTTCTTTTTCTTGAGCAATTGCTAAGACTTTCAGCACTGTGTTGACTAGAAATGCCAAGAGTGGGCATCCTTGTTTTGCTCCTGATATTAGAAGATTTAATTTTATGCTCCTGATATTTAATTTTTCACCACTAAGTCTGATGTTAGCTGTTAGCTTGTAATATCTGGCCTTTATTACTTTGAGATACATTTCTCCTATCCCTAATTTGTTGAGAGTTTTTATCATGAAACAATGCTGAACTTTGTCAAATGTTTTTTCTGCATCTATTGAAGTGCTTATATATCTCATATATTTTTTATCATTCATTCTGCTCAGGTGGTATATCACATTTATTAATTTGCATAGGTTGAACAATCTTGCATTATGGGGTAAATCCCACTTGATCATGGTATAATGTGCTCTTAAATTTCATTTTGCTGGGGTTTATTTTTGGGATTTTTGCATCTGTGTTCATGACAAATATTGGTCTGTAATTTTCTTTACTTGTAGTGTACTTGTCTGGCTTTAGTATCAGCATAATACTAGCCTCATAAAACAAATTTTAAAGTATTACTTCCTCTTGAATATTCTGCAAAAGTTTGGAAAGATTGCTATTAATTATTCTTTAAATATTTGGAAGCACTCACAAGTGAAGCCATCTGAGCCTGGGTTTATTTGTTGAAGATTTTTTTATTAATGATTCAATCTCCTTGCTCATTATTGGTCTGTTCAGATTTTCTATTGCTTCATGATTCAGTGTTGGTAAGTTGTATATTTCTAGAAATTAATCCATTTTTTCTAAATTTTCTAATATTTGCATATAATTTTCATAGTAGTCTTTTATGATTCTTTGTATACTTGTGGTATCAGTTGTAATGTCTTCTCTTTTGTCTATAATTTTATTTATTTGAGTCACCTCTATTTTTTTATTAATCTAGCTAAGTGTTTATCAGTTTTGTTTATCTCTTCAAGAGACCAACTCTTAATTTCATTGATATTTTATGATGTCTTTCTAGTCTCTATTACATTTATTCCTGTTCTAAGCTTTATTATTTCCTTTCTTCTACTAATTTTGGATTTAGTTTGTTCTTTTTTTCTTTTCTTTTTTAAAATATGTTTTTACTGATTTTAGAGAAAGAGGAAGGGAAAGAGGGGGGGGGGAGAGATCAGCTGCCTTCTGCATGCTCCCTACTGTGGATAGAGCCCAAAACTCAGGCATGAGCCCTGACCAGACAAAACTCAACCATTAAGCCACACTGGCCAAGGCTGTTTGTTCTTCTTTTTCAAGTTCATTGAGGTGTAAGGTTAGGTTGTTATTTGAGATTTTTCCTTTTTTAATATATATTTTTATGACTATAAACTTCCTTCTAGATTTGCTTTTGCACTCCTCATAAATTTTAGTATGTTTTGTTTACATTTCGTTTTTCAGAAGGTTTTGATTTCCCTCTTTATTTCTTCTTTGACCCATTGTTTGTTCAAGAGTGTGTTGTTTAGTTTCCACATATTTGGAATCTTCCAGATTTCCTCCTGTTACTGATTTCCACTTTTATACCACTGTCGTCAAAAAAGATACTTGATACAATTTTAATCTCAAATTTGTTAACACTTGTATTGTGGCCAAAATATGATCTATCCTGGAGAATGTTCCATTATGCTTGAGAAGAATGTGTATTCTGCTGCTGTTAGTTGTAATGTTCTGTATATGTCTGTTAGGTCTTTTTGGTCTACAGTGGCATTCAACTTCTTTATTTCCTTTCTGACTTTGTATGAAGTATCCATTGTCAAAAATGGGGTACTCTATTGAAATCCCTTGCTATTGTGATATTGCTATCTATTTCTGCCCTCAGAGGTGTTAATAATTATTTAATATAGTTAAGTGTTCCAATATTGCATATGTTTAACTTACAATTGCTATATATCCTCTTGATAAATTGATCCCTTTGACATTAACATCTTTGTCTCTTATTACAGCTTTTGATTTAAAGACTATTTTGTCTGATATAGGTATAGCTACCTCTGTTCTCTTTTGGTTTCCATTTGCATGGCATATTTTTTTCTGTCACTTCACTTTCAGCCTGTGAGTGTCCTCAAAGTTTAAACGAGTGTCTTGTAGGTAGCATATAATTGGGTCTTCTCTTTTATGAATTCATATGCATCCTATGTATTTTAATTGAAGAATTTAAATCATTGATAGTTAAGAATTAATTTAATTATTTATAGGTAAGGACTTAATATCAGCATTCCATCAATTGTCTTCTAATTGATTTGTGGTGCTTTTGTTTCTTTCTTCCTCTATTTCTTGATGAATTATTTTTATAGTGGTACTAGAGGCCTAATGTACGAAGATTCATGCAAGAATGGGTCTTCCTTCCCCTGGCTGCCAGCAGCGCCTTCACTCTGGCCAGAGTCGCCTTTCCACCTTCCCATGCTACCCAGACGCCCAGAGTGGCTGGGGTGGTGCGGAACATCTGCATCGTCACCATGGTGACGATGCAAGCATCCTGCCCCGCCCCCAGCCACTTGGTGCCTGTGTATGCACATTAACCCGCCATCTTTGTTGGGTTAATTTGCATACTCACTCCTGATTGGCTGGTGGGTGTCATGAAGGTACGGTCAATTAGCATGCTGCTCTTTTATTAGGTAGATATTTTGGTTCTTTTTATTATTTGTGTGTCTATTATAGGTTTTTGCTTTGTGATTACCATTAGCCTTTCATAAAACATCTTATAGTTACAACAGTGTATTTTAAGCTAATAACAATTTAAATTTCATAAAAAATGAAATTTACTTGCCTTCTCTCCACACCTTATGTTGTTCATGTCACAATTTTACTTTTTTATATTGTGTTTCCATTAATAAAATATCGTAGCTATAGTTGTTTTAACACTATTGTCTTTTAACATACATGCTAGAGTTCAAAGTGCTTTATACACCACCATTCATATTAGAGTATTTATCTTTACCAGTGAACTTTACATTTTAATATATTTTTGTGTTGCTAATTGGTGTCCTTTCATTTCAGTTTGAAAAACTCCCTTTAGCATTTTTTTGTAAGGCATGTCTAGTGGCAATAAATTCCCTCAGCTTTTGTTAGTCTGAGAGAGTATTTCTCCTTCATTTCTGAAGGCAATTTTGTCAGGGAAATTATTCTGCTTGGCAATTTTTTTCTTTTAGCACATTGACTATATCATTCCACTGTCTCCCAGTCTACTGATAAAAAACAAACAAACAACAACAACAAAAAAATAACAAAAACAAAAAAAAACTACTGATATCCTTATCAGGGTTCCCTTAGAACTAGGCTTATGTGAATGAAAATCAGACCTTTTTCATTTTATTTTATTTTTTCCATCACCTTTTTTTTTTTCACTTTTAGATAAAAAATTTTAAAAATTCTGTAGCTGAAAAGTTTTGGAAAATTATCCTATATTATAAAAACATAATATGCTAAGTGTCCATTTGATTGGTCGATTGTTTGGTCAATGGCTCAACCAGTCACTATGACGGGCACTGACCTAGAGGTTAGCTTGCTTCTGGGGTCTGGCCAGTGGGGACTGGGCGAGAGAGCCAGGAACACCCTGGAGCCCTCCCACAGTCCTTCCCCGGCCAGCCAGCCCCCATGAGCCCTGATCGGGACTGGGCAAGAGGGCCCTGATCAACTCCAATCACCGTCCAGGCCAAGGGACCCCACCCATGCACAAATTTGTGCACCATGCCTCTAGTTCTTAATAAATAAATAAAAAGGTAGGTAGGTAGACAGTATACATAGAACTTTGTACATAATCCTATATAATAATTGCTACTTCTAGCCATAAGACTTTTTTTATTCTTATTTGGTTAAAGTATTACATATGTCTCCTTTTTTCTCCCATTGTCCTCTCCCCAGCCACTCATCCCCCTCCCAGCACATGCCCTCACTCCCCCTAGTCCATCACCTTTTTCCCCCCATGTGTTAATCCATTGAATTGCAGGTTTGACCTACCATCTCTAGGTCAAATTTTTGCAACTTTTATAATTCTCTCTCCTTTTTTAGAGTTTCATTATAATATGTGTCAGTGAAGAGCTTCTGGGGTTGAATCTGTTTGGGTATCTTTGAGCTTCATGTACCTGGATAGCTATATATCTCCCTAGATTTGAGATGTTTTCAGTCATTATTTCTTCAAATATGCTTTCTTTCCTTTCTCTCTCACTTATCCTCCCATAGTGCAAATATCACTGCTATTGATGGTATCCTATAGTTACTATAGGCTTTCTTCACTGTTTTTTATTTTTATTTCTTTTTTTTCTCCTCTAATTGGATAATATCAAGAGATCTGTCTCTGAGTTCACAAATTTTCTCTTCTGCTTGATAGACCCTAATGTTGAAGATCTTTATTGCCTTTTTAGTTTCATTCATTATATTTTTCAACTTCAGAATTTTAGTTTGGGTTTTTTTTATGATTTCTTATGTTTTTGTTGACTTCTCATTTTGTTCATTTCTTGTTTTCCTATGTTCATTAACTTGTCATTCTGAATTCTCTTTAATTTTGCTGAGTTCTCTTAAGATAATGGTTTTGAATTCTTTTTCAGGTAACTCTCAAATCTCCATTTTTCTTTGGGGTAAGTTACTGAAAATTATTGTGCTCCTTTGGTGATATAATATTTTCTTGCTTTTTCATGTTTCTAGTGTCTTTCATTGATGCCTGCATATTTGAGGGAACATTCACCTCTTCTAACCTTTTAAACTGTCTTTGGTGGGGAAAACTTTTATCTGAAGGTGACTGCAAGAGTGCCAGATGGAAGGGATGTAGCATCTCTGGTTCTGAGGAGGGCACAGCAACATAGTCTCCAGTCTCTGTGAAGCTCTTTCAACTGAGGTCAATGGCAGTGAATACTGCAGGAATCTTCAGTGGCTAAGACTGCTGAGGTTCTTCAGGTGGCAATGGCAGCTAGGGCTATTATTTTCCTCAGTGGTAAAGTCCTTCTGTTCTTTGTTTGTAGGGGAAGCTCTCTCAGAGGTGATCCCTCAGAATGCAACGTTTGGCATGCTGGCACTCAGAGTGGCAGCAGAGCTGGTGTCCTGGGGCATGGGTGCACTTGCTGTGGAGGTGGCACCAGTGTCTGAAGTGTGTCTATGTGCAGATCTTCCATGGAACCAGGGTCTGGATCTCAGGGGCTTGCCACAGTGACTCAGGCTTTGGATTTAAGGGGGAGATAATGTAGCAGAGGCATAGGCCCAGGGATGACAGGGTACAGCAATGGCCTAGAGCCAAAGTGCAGGTGTAGCAGGTACAACAGCAGCACACCCAAGAGACTGAGGATCAAAATCTCAACTCTGGCCCCAGTGAGCAGGGCACAGAGCAACAACAGCTTATCCCTAATGATGGCGAGTTGGATCTGTGACTCAAGACCCAGAAGGTGAGGCACAGAGCAGCAGCAGCAGCTTGGCCACTGTGATGGTGGGTCAAAGCCCTGACTCAGAACCCAGGGCCAGTTACAGACCATTAAAGCCCTACATCAGGGACCCAAGAGAAAGGACACAGAGCAGCTGGTCCCAGCGGTGACAAATTAGAGTTGAGACTTAGATCACAAAAAGCAGCATATGGCAGCAGAAGCTTGGCCTGTAGATGGTAGATTCTCATTCACATAAAGTGTGATGAAAAGGGGCATCTCTCCTCCATGTGGTAACTGAGGGACTCATGCTGCCTCCATCTTTTTTGAGGTGAACTTAAAATATGGCTTTCATGGTTGTTGAATCAGAAGAGCAGGTTGTATGTTCAGATGTAGTATTTCTAGGATCAGATCTGGAAATGGATTACAACTCTTATGCCTACATCCCATTGATGAGAACTAGGCATATGGTTCACTCTAATTGGAAAAGAGGCTAGGAAATAAACATGTTCAGGAAGAGAAAGGTTAAATGGACTTTAATGAACATGGAGTATTGTCTTTACCACAGAGAGACTGAATTAAAGCAATTATAAGCACAGATTTTAAATTACCCCATGCATTTCAAAATTAATAATAGTTTCTTTATGTTCCAAATGAAAGTTTTGTTATATGAACTCCTCAAAAAGTAAAGGCTTGACCACCTGCAAAGTTTCAGTTTATTGGCACCTAGACTAGATATCTTGGGATCAATTAAACCAGAAAAAGCTCTCTCTTAAATGGATTTTTGTCAATTCATTTGGAAAACCACTTGGGTCCATTGGGCTATAGCATGGCTAAAAATCTATTCATAACATCCCTCCTCCTGGCACATTCAATGGCCTTTCCTGGGTCAGGAGAATATGTGGCCTGTCTAAAGTCATCAGCCAGAAACAGGATGAGACTCAGTATGTGCCTGCTTGTGCTTGTCCTATGCATACATGAGGTCAAGGGCCCCTTGCACGTATGGTTTGGATTGGGGCTAGGAGTGGTTAAAGAGAGAAGCAGTTTGACTAAATCTCCTAGCCCAGAATTATTTTCTAAGCCATCAACAAAACAGATGCGGTTCTCCCATTAGCCTGTATTTGTTGTAATTATCCACTAATGTGCCTTTGAGGGATTTAGAGGCACATTAGCCTTGAGTCTTGCAACAACCCCAACAAGCCCCAGGCTGTTGTGCTCTCATGTCACTGAAAACTCAAATTTCCAACCTGCATGTGTTTTAAAGTGGACTGATTATAATTCAACTGAGGATAACCTTATGGTGGGTTTATACTCTATGAGTGTAAAGAGATATTCTTGATTTCCAGACTCCAATTTGTTTTAATTCTAAGAACTTCAGGAAGCAGTTTATATTGTAGAAAGGATACAAGATCTAGAGATCCAGACTTTGATTTTACTCCATTCTTGTTGACTTACTAGCTAAGGAACTTTCAGAAATCAGCAAGCTTCTCAAAACGTCTGTTTTCTCCTTTGTCCAATGAACTGATGAGGAAATTGCTGAACCAAAGGGTTGTTTTGAGAATTGAGTGAGATGACAATTTAAAGTAACCAGCATATAATATGTGATCTGAAAACATTAGTTTCTCCTTGCCCACTCCTTCTTTTATCTCTGACAAATGTTCTTTTAATTATTTGTTGTGCCCAACTGGATTGCTGCTGCTTGCATTCTTCTACCATCCATAAGATGAAACTGTAGAACACTAAACATTTGAATAATAAATGAAAATTTCATAAATACCTTTAGTTCTCAGAGGTGAATTTTGGCTAAACTATTTGATTCTTATTAGCACATGTTCATGTGTAAAAAAATATATAACGCCTTTTATTTCTATTTCAGGACATATACTTTAAATTTAAAATTTGAAATACTGGTAATCATGTTCCATTTGTTAAGCTTCTATGCCTAAAGCAATGCACTGGAGATTCCTAAAAAATAGGTACTTTGGGATAAAGAAGTTGAGAAAATTATTGTCATGAGCTCTCTGAGGATATGTATATTACCAAAGGAGTTAACGATGCAGCAAATAGAGACTCCCAGAGCCTAGGGATTCAAGCATCTGTGACTAATAGACTTATACAGCAGGCACCAGATAAATATCATCATTTACAGGAATTCTTCCACTTACCAAAATATTTAGGAATGGAATTTTTAAATTAATGTTATTCCTATTTGAAAGTCAACTACAAAACTCTATATTTTGCTTTACCTTTGTTGTTGAAAGTCTTCTTAAAATGTGTAAGTAGGGAGGATTTCTAAATGGTGTTATAGCCTGGCTCTTCTGAAAATACTTTTTTCTAAGAGGAGAAAGAGAGTATGGTATAGTGGTAAGACACCTGGACTAGAAGTCGCTAGACCTGGAATCTTCACCTAAGATTCTCACCCAAATCTAGTCATGCACCTTTAGATATATTACTTTGGTTCTATGGTCTTCATTTTCCACTAGAATATATTCAATTATTTATAATGTGATATTCAAGCATAGTAATTCTATAAAAGATAGCAATATGAGTAGATATCTTTGGCTGACATCTGCTGAAGATTTATATGTCATATTATCATTTGTATTATTAGTGATTTGTATTATTATTATGGCCTATTAAACTGACCCATGTCAGTGAGGATAGAAAAACTAGTGCAAAGATAAGCCACAGACCTATTTGCTGCTATATAATTCATAAGCATAAAAAAATTAAAATCAACCCAAATATTCTATGTATGTAGAATATACATATCTGAGGTCTCTCTCTGTGCCTCCCTTCCCACAACTCCATTATGGAAAAATTGACCACAGGTAGTTCTTTTTCATGTAAAGTGTTATATATTGTGTTATATTAACTCTACTACTCAAGTCACAATGTATTAGACTTAGGCTTGAGCCATGAGAGACCAAGGTGAACTTGTATAACATGGTCACATTGGAGGCTAGCTTCCTATCAGGTGGCTTGGCTCAAGAATATGTCCAATATACATGCTCCATATTAAATTATGTAAAAACTTATCCAAACAGATTTTCTCTCTTAGAATCTGTAAGATTCTAATGAGGTCAGTTATTACCCTGATACACAACTAGACAAATATAAAAAGAACAAAAAATATACCCCATAGAAAGTAGCAGGGAACAATAAGTATCTGCATTAGGAGATAAATTGACCTAATCATTAGAGGTGAAGGTCCCTTGAGCAGGCCTTGTATTCTGAAGATGAGACATTATTCCAATTTTCCTTGAAGTTGGATACTCAGAACATTTGAACAACTACAAAGACAGCTTTTCTAATGCCTCCATATCTTAATCTTAGCTTTCATCAATTAATTTAGTTGTGCATTTCCTTTGCAAACTAAAAGTATTTAATGTAAATAAAATATTATATATTGACCTGTAAGTGTATTTAAGATATATCAGTGTAAAAGTAAGTAAAAAACTTGAAAACTCTTTCAAAAACTGCATGTACACAGAAGGGTAAAAGGAAGGACAAAGCATCAAAGTGTTAATAATATGTATATTGAAGAGAATAGTGGTATTTTATTTCCCTCCATTTTGTTTCTTTTGTTTTCTGATTTTTTTTTCCAACAAATGAAATTGATTGATAGCTCTTACTAGAGGGAAGAGGGTTTTGTTTTTGGTTTTTTACTTAAAAAAAAAAGTCTGTCCAGTTCAGGGACAAGATGCTATAGATTCACTTTTCCCTCCTTCTCTCCTAAGTATAACTAAATATCCTGGCACTAATTCATCAGACAATCATAAAACAATTCCAAAAGGTGGAAAGAAGAAGCACTAAGCACTCAAGCCTGGAGGAATTACATCATTTGTGAGTCTGTTCTAATTTCTTTTTATGGCCCATATATCACAGACTTGGCATCAAAGAGACCTGCAACCTGGAATCACCTACAGGAATATACAAATTAAAAGGTTTGCTCTCTGACAAAAACACACACACACAACTCAAAACAAAACAAACAAACAACAACAACAAAAACAGGAAAGGGGTAGTCAGAGATCTAGTGGAGATATTCACCCCAATGCAGTACATACCCAACACAGTAGCAAGCTCAATCAGCTACAGTAGCTTGCAGACCACACATGATTTGCATTGTGCAACCCTACAGGAATTAAGAGCCCAGCAGAGCCAGAAGAATGAAGTCAACCAGAATAACATTGTAAGGCCTCTGAAAACCAATTTTCATTGAAACTATAACTTACAAAAATAGTCCAGGACCTAAATACAACCAGGACCTAAATATAAATAGGGTGGCTGTATACTAGAAACTGAAATCCCATATAATAAAAGCCTAATATGCTAAGTGTCCAGTTGTCCAGTTGTCCGTTCAACCAATCAAAGTGTAATATGCTAATGCTATGCAAAGGCCACTCAACTGCTCATTATGATGTGCACTGACCACCAGGAGGCAGATGCTCTGACCGGTAGGTAGGTTAGCTTGCTGATGGGGTCTGGCTAATTGGGACTGAGCAAGACTAGCCGGACATGCCCTGGAGCCCTCCCGCGGTCCCTCCCCGGCTGGCCAACCTCCCATGTCCCTCCCCGACCCCGATCATGCAACATTGGGGCCCTTCAGCCTGGCCTGTGCCCTCTCGCAATCCGGGCTGAGAGACACCCCTCCTCCCGCCGAGTGCACAAATTTCGTGCACCGGGCCTCTAGTAAGACTATAAAAAAATATCCAAACATAGTACTTGAGATGTCCAGCATGCAATTAAACATAACTCATATGAAGAACCATGAAAAACACAACCTGAATGAGAAAAGAACCAACTGACACCAATTTTGAGATGAAACAGATGATGGAATTACCTGAAAAGGGTTTAGAAGTAGCCATCATGCCTGGCCAGCATGGCTCAGTGGTTGAGTGTCAACCTATGAACCAGGAGGTCATGGTTTGATTTCCAGTCAGGTTGCAAGCTCCATCCCCAGTAGGAAGTGTGTAGGAGGCAGCCTATCATCAATGAAGATTACTGTCATCATTGATGTTTCTATCTCTTTCTTCCTCTCCTTTCCTCTCTGAAATCAATAAAAAAAAATTATTTTTAAGTAGCCATTGTAAAAAAAAATAATTCCCCAAACAGCTATAAATTTTCTGGAAATTTTTGAAAAAAATGTGAAAACAGCAGAAAAAAAAGTATTTTTGAAAATAACCAAGTGGAAATTATAGAACTGAAAAATACAACTGAAATTAAAAATTTGCTGAATGGGTTCAATGGTAAAGTGGAGATAACAGAAGATAGGACCAAGTGAAGCTGAAGACAGATCAATAGAGTTCATTCAAAAAGGCAATAAACTAAAATAATAATAAGGGCTATATCCTTAGAACTTTTTTGGAATAAGTAAAAGTTTAAAATTTTGTATTATTGAAGTACCAGACCAAGAAGAGAGTGTGAGACTGAAAAGGTATCTAAAGAAAAAATGCTGAGCCAGACCAGCATGGCTCAGTAGTTGAGCATCGACCTATGAACCTAGAGGTCACAGTTCAATTCCCGGTCAGGGCATATACCTGGGTTGCAGCTCAATCCCCAGTGTGGTGCATGCAGGAGGCAGCTGATCAATGATTTTTCTCTCATCATTGATGTTTCTATCTTTCTCTCCCTCTCCCTTCCTCTCTGAAATCAATAAAAATATATTAAAAGAAAAAAGAAACAACACTGAAGACTTCCCAAATTTGATGAAAGATTTAAACCAAAAGATTTTTATTAATCAAAAAACTAAGTCCTGCTCTGTTTGGCTCAGTGAATAGAGTTTTGGCCCATAGATTGAAGGGTCCTGGGTTCAATTCTGGTCAAGGGCACAAACCTTGATGATATTTCTCTCTCTCTGTCTCTCCTCCTCCCTTCCACTCTCTCTAAGAGTCAATGGCAAATATCCTCTGGTGATGATTAACAAAACAAAACAAAAAAATTAAGAGTGGCTACATGAATATCAGATAAAGTAGACTTCAGAGCAAAGATTACTAGGAAAAACATGGGCATTACATAATGATAAGAGAATCAGTCCTCCAAGAATATACAACAATCCTAAATTTATTTGCACCAAACAACAAAGCTTCAAAATACATGAAACAAAAACTAGTAGATCAGAAATGAGAAGAAAACTCCTCAATTTATATCGGAGACTTCATCATTCCACTCTTACCAATTGATAGAACTACTAGACAAAACTTCAGCAAGAATATAGAACTCAAATAACATCATCTAATTGACATTTATAGAACATTCTACTCAACAACAGCAGGATACAAATTATTTTCAAGAGCCCACAGAAACCTCATCAAGATAGACTATATGATTAGTTACAAAACAAATTCATTAAATGTAAAGAATTAAAGTCATACAAAGTATATTCCTAACCATAATGGGATAAACTAGAAATCAATAATAGAAATACAACAGGAAATTCTTCATACATATGTAAATTAAACAACACACTTCTAAATAATACATGGCTCAAAGAACATTTTCAAAAGAAATTTTTTAAAAATGACTAAAACTGAATGAATATGAAAATGCAACATATCAAAATTTTGGAGATGCATCTAAAGCAGTGCTGAAAGGAAAATTTATAACCCTGAATGTTTACATTAGAAAAGAAGAAAAGTCTCAAGTCAAGAGTCCATGTTCTATCTCAAGAAACTAGAAAAAGAAGAGCAAACTAAACCCAAAGCAAGCAGAGGGAAGAAAATAATAAAGATTAGAACAGAAATAAATAAAATTAAAAACAGGAAAATTAGTGAAATTAAAAGCTGGTCCTTGGGAAAAACCAACATCTAGGAAAACAAAGATTAAAAAAAAAGAGGACACAAATCACCAATGTCATTAATAAAATGGGGAAAACCATAACAGATCTTGCAACCATTAAAAAGATAGAGAAATACCATGAATAATTTCATACTCATAAATTCAAGAATTTAGAAAAATAGACTAATTCCTCAAAAGCCACTATATATCGAATCTCTGCCCAAAATAAGTAAATAATGGAAATAGTCCTATAACAATAAAAATAATTCATTTTGTAATTTTTTTAAATATATTTTTATTGATTTCAGAGAGGAAGTGAGAGAGAGAGAAAGACAGAGAGAGAGAAAAACATCGATGATGAGAATCATTATCAGCTGCCTCCTGCATGCCCCCTACTAGGGATCAAGCCTGCAACATGGGCATGTGCCCTGACTAGGAATCAAACCATGACCTCCTAATTCATAGGTTGATCTCAACCACTGAGCCACACCAGCCAGGCATTTTGCAATTTTAAAGCTCCTAAAAAATAGTTTCACTGGAGACTTTTACCAAGCATTAAAAGAATTCACATCAATTTATACAATCTCTTCCAGAAAATTGAAGAAGAGGGAATATTCCCAACTCGATTTAATGATACCAAAATTGGACAAATGTAAAAAGAACAAAAAAGAAAAACTATAGATCAATATATCCCATTGTTTAAACACAAAAATCCTGCACAAAATATCAAATCCAGCAATATATATAAAGAATAGCATCTACAACTGTATGGAATTTCTTTCAGGTATGCAAGGCTGATTCAACATTTGAAAATTAATCACTGTAATTCAACATATTAACAACTTAAAGAAGAAAGATCACATGATCATATCAATTAATACAATTTGACAAAATTCAACACCCAATTATGTTACAAACTCTCAATAAATTAGGAATAGAGAGAAACTTTGTCAACCCCATAAAAAGATCCACAAAATTTTTTCAGCTTACATTGTGCGTAATTGTGAAAGAACAAATGCTTTCCTTCTAAGATCTGGAACAAGGCAAAGATATCTGCTCTTACCACTCTTATTCAACATAGCAATGGAAGCGTTATCCAGTGCCATAAGGCAAGAAGAAGAAAGGGGGTGGGGGGCATAAAGATTGGATTAGAAAAATAAAATTGTCTCTATTTGTAGATGAGATGATTGTCTATATAGAAAACTCCCAAAGAATATACAAAAGACTTCTAGAACAAATAAGTGAGTTCATTAAGGTCACAGGATACAGGATTGGCACACATAAAAAACAATTGTATTTTTCTATGCTAACAATGAACACATTTAAACCAAAATAAAAAGTGCAATACCATTTGTAATTGCTCCAACTCTAAAAAAAAAAAGTGTAACAAAATCTGTATGCTAAAAATTACAAAGTTTTCATTAAAAATCATAAAAGAACTAATAATTGGATAAATATACTGTTAATCGGTTGGAAGAGTCAACATAATAAAGTTTTCAATTCTTCTCAAACTGATCTATAGGTATAATGCAATACCTATCAAAACCTTAGGGAAGAAAGTTAAATACATATAACTTATTCTTAAACTTAAGTGGAAAAGGAAGGCATTAAAATAGCCAAAACAACTTTGAGAACAAAGGATAAATGAGGAGGAATCACTCTTCCTGATATTAGAGTTTACTCTAAAGCTACAATAATCAACACAGTGTGGTACTGGTGGAGTGATAGATAGTTACATAAATCAGAACAGGGTAGAGAACCCAGAAAGAGACCCACACAAATATGCCCATTTAATTTTTGACCAAAAAGCAAAAAAAGAAAAATAAATAAAAGAAAGCTTTCTTTTTTTAAAAAAAAATGGTACTGGAAAATTGGTTATCTATAGAGGGAAAAACTAAGCCTCAACCTAAGTCTCATTCCTACACAAAAGTTAATTCAAAATGCATCATGAACTTAAATATAAATTACAAAAATATATAATTTTTATAAGAGAAATAAGAGAAAATCTTTAGGACCTAGGACTAGGCAAAGATTTCTTAGACTTCATGCCAAAAGCATGATCCATAAAAGGAAAACTTTATAAACATCAAAATTTTGAAATTTTGCTCTGTGAATGACCCTGTTAAGAAGATAAAAAGACAAATTACAGACTTGGAGAAAATATTTGCAAATTACCCAACAGAGGACTCATATCTAAAATATAAAAAGAGCTCTTAAAACTCAACATTTAAAAAAATCCAATTAGAAAATGGACAGAGACATATACAGATTTTACACATAAGAATATTAATGGATTACAAATAGGACTATAAAAAGATGTTCAACATAATTAACCACTATAGAAACAAATTAAAATTACAATGACATATCACTATACTAGTATACCTATTTAAATAGGTAAAATAAGAAAATAGTTACAACACCAATGCTGGTGATGATCTAGAAAAACTGGCTTACTCATACATTGCTAGAGGGAATGTAAATGCCACAACCACACTGGAAAATAGTTTGTTGTTTCTTTTAAAACTAAAAATGGACTTACCATACAATCTGGAAATTTCACTCTTGGGCATTTATTCCAAGGAAATAAAAACTTATTTTTATGTAGAGACCTATACAAGATTTATAGCAGCTTTATTCATAAGAACAAAAAGTAGAACTAGCTTAAATGTCCTTCAATGGGAGAATGTTTGAACAACCTGTGTACCTCAATATCATGGATACTATTCAGAAATAAAAGGAATAGACTATTGATACATGCAACAAGCTGGATAAATTTCAAGGAAGTGATGTTCAATGAGTGAAAAAGTCAATCTCTAACAGTTATATACTGCATGAGTCCATTCATACATTAGTGAAATAATCCTATATAATAAAAGGCTGATATGCAAATTGTCCCCTTGACTGGGAGTTAAGGAGTTCAACCAGGGGATGGGGACTGGCCCACCAACCACCCGCAGCCCCTCCCCCTGGCCAGCCCGGCCTGATTGGCCCCAATTGGGGTGGGCTGGCCGGACCCCACCCATGCACAAATTTGTGCACTGGGCCTCTAGTGTAATTATAGAGATGGAGAGCAGATTAGTGTTTGCCCAGGAGTGGAGAGGGAGTAGATGTGACTATGAAATGGTAGTACAAGGGAGCCTTCTAGTGATGTTAGTTATGCACCCTGTTTGTGGTAGTAGTTACACAAAGCTACACATGTGACAATTTCAGAACTACACACACACACACACACACACACACACACACACACACACACACACGAGTGCTGTATAATGTGACCTTGAATAAACTGTAGATTGTACCAATGTCAATTTCCTTTCTGGTTGTGATAGTATACTATAGTCATGCAAGATGTTAACTTTGAGGGAGATTGGATGAAGTGCTGCTGAACTTCCTGTACATTTTTTAGAACTTCCTATAACTCCATAATTATTGCAAAATAAAAAGTTAAAAATAATAGCAAGTGCTATTTAAAATATTGCTTCAGGAAAACACATATTCTTCTGCAGTTATCTTCCTTCTTTTTCTCCAGAACTTTCCAGAAAGAACAGGCTGTATCCATGATAAAAATGGGAAATAATCTATATATAAAAGGCTAATATGCTAAGTGTCCGACCAGTCGCTATGACACACACTGACCACCAGGGGGCAGACGCTCAACACAAGAGCTGCTGTGACGTGCAGAGAAACGCCACCATGGACCTGGCACCCACAAAGCAACACTCGGCTTCCCCCAAGTGGGACACAGGCCCTGCCATCACACCAGAGCAACAGCCCACCAAATCACAGCTGACACTTCCTAGACCCCATGGCACAAAATGCAGCCCACAGCCCAGCCCAGCCCGGAAACAGTCGCTGTGGGCGCCGGGTAAGGACGTTACATAGCAATGCCTGGCTTCCTCACCCTAGAGACTAGCCTCCTTGCAGTTTTTCAGCCCAGGAACACCCAGGTGGAAACATTTCACACTTTAACCAAAGTCTGTGAAGCGCTTTCCCGTGTGTCATCTCATTTGATCCTCACAGAAGTCCTGGAGTAGGTAGACAGGAGACTCGGTGGAATCCTATTTTCTTTTCATTAGCCAGAAAACAGAGATTTAGAAAGCTTAGAAACTTGACCAGACTGAAAAGAAGTAAGAAATGGTGGACCTTGAAAATGACTCCAGGTTTTCTCACTGCACAGAATATAGTCAAACACTGCTGCAGTTAAATATGTTACCCTTTGTTCTCCCTGTGTGATCTGCAATAATAATCTGCTTAGTGTTGATATTTACTGCTATGTTGCTGATAATTACCTGAAAGAGAAGTTGGGGTGCTTCACTGGGCTGGAAAAAGTTTAGCTACATCAGAAAGCAGGTCTAATTAAGCAAGCTTATTCTATCCTATCTAATAAAGAGGGAATATGCTAATTGACCCCCATGCTGTTGCAAAGATGACAGCTCTCACAGCCAATGAGGAGGGAATATTCTAATTGACTGCCCTGGAATAGCTGTATCCTGTGAGAAGATAGTCCAAGTAAACTGGGCGAAAATCAATTCTGCTTTCAGACTGCAATAAAACTATCATAGGGATTTACCAAATAAGATAAAATAATGATCGACAAAGAGGAGCAGAATTGGCAGCTCAGGCAGGCTAACAACATTGCAGCGTCTTGCCAGCCTGAAGAAAGACGACCTAATCCTATCTAATAAAGAGGGAATATGCTAATTGACCCTCACACCGCCGCAAAGATGGTGATGCCCATAGCCAATAAGGAGGGAATATTGTAATTGACTGCCCCACCCTCAAAGATGGCGGCACCCATAGCCAATAAGGAGGGAATATGCTAATTGACTGCTCCACCCTCAAAGATGGCAGCGCCCACAGCCACAAGTTGGTGGCTCCCAGTCCCATCAGCCCTGCTGGGGTGGCAGGTGTCTGGCTGCTCCACGCTCCTGCCTCCGGAGTTCCCCAGGCCCCTCAAGCCCCCAGATGCCCATGGCTGGCCCAAGGTGCAGGCAAGCCTCGGATGGTGGCTGCCCAGCCTCCCATGGCTGGCCCGAGGTTCAGGCAAGCCTCAGATGGCAGCTGCCAAGCCGCCCAATGCCGGCTGAGGCTTGGCTGCCGGCAGTGGCAGCAGCAGAGGTGTGATGGGGCGTTGTCTTCCCCTGATTGTCGGGTCGCCTCCCACCCCTGAGGGTTCCTGGACTGTGACAGGGAGCAGGGCTGAGGGACCCCCCTCCAGTGCATGAATTTTCATGCACTGAGCCTCTAGTAGCACAATAAAAAGGAAGACATCTTGAAATTATTTGGTTTTTAATGACCTTGCGACACCTACCATCACTCTATCCAAAATAATTTGTCTGGGCATGAACAATTTTTAAAAATGAAAAAGAAAAAAAAAGGCTTCATGATATTTTATTGGTCTCTCTCCCAGGTGAATGTTAAAGACAAAACCAGGTGCTATTGAGTTTGGTGCAATCTGAGTTTAAAGAAATGTGGGCCACTGTGGTTAGAATTGTCACCTAAACCTTGAGGAGCAAGCAGGAGAAAAGGAAGAGACCTCAACTCAGGCATCTGAAATAAGCTGCTTAAGAAAAGCAGTTACAATAGCCAGCTCTGTTGCCTTCTTTATATAAATTGCCAGACCAGCTTCAACTGGGGGAAAAGGGAAACAAGTGAGAGGAGGAGGAAATTGAGGGGGAAAATCCCCAGGAGAAATTCCCAAATGGAGAAAATACACAGAAGCAAGATCATGAGAAAAACTGTGTCAGCCGGGAACGAGTTGTAACAACTGGTACTATCTTACTCTGTGCGATATTTTTCTTCCAGCAGAGACAAACACAAACTACTCTGGAAACCTAGATTATATTACCATTTAATTGTTTGCACAGAATTAAATGGTTTGAGGAACTACTCGATCACAGAGCCTTGCTCCTTTGTACTCACTATCTTAAATAAATTGTCCTGTTTGCCCGTTTGCTTTTCTATGGAGAGGCTCCGTCCAGTCTCTTAATTTTTTTCAAAAGCTAATTTCTGCATTTTAAAATTCATTTTTCAAGACTCTATTAAGCTGAGATGAGAGTAAAACCATTTAATGACTGAAATTTGAAATCTAAGTAGACAAAATTATTTATGTAGATCATTAGAAATACATGAGTGGCCTCCCTGGTTTCCTGTCTAGGGAAAGCTTATCGTTAAATGTGCTTTCTAGCCATTACCAAAACTGAAGCAACACCCAGTTCAAATCTTCCAGACCTTGATTTATATTTCCAATAGCAACAGCTCTTTTCTGCAAACAGTGGAAAAACTTATTATGGGTTTAAATTCGAATTCTTCATTTGGAATTTGTGAATATGGGGGTATTCTGGGAAATGTCCAGAAAAAAATCCTGCCAAGGATTCAGCAAACAGTTGCATAACCCTCTTTTTATCTGGGGTATTGACCCAGCCATTCATTTATTCCATGTTTGCTGGGGTGAGTTCAGCAAAGCTGGTTGCCAAGGCAACCATAATCCCTGAACAGAGCCAACTCCATTGGTGGTCAGTTACAACATGCTTTGTCCTGTCCTGTTCTGTAACCAACTGAATGGCGACACAGAAAACAAGCACCTTCAGTAAACATGACCTAATGAGGGTGGCAGACTCAAGCTAACTAAACCAAACTGCTGGAAGAACCCTTCAAAGAGCCAGGACTCATATGAACAGAGGCATCACCTCCCAAAGAAGTTCCTTTCATAAAAAGTTTCTTGGTTGTTGCATTTAATGACATAAAACTAACCTATTTACCTCCAGGGCCTAGGAATTATCTTTTGATTGAACTTTTCTAATAACTGTGTGAGTGGATGGATTTGGAACTCTGAAAGGGCACAGTTTGTAGGAGAAATTAGTTTCCTACTAAAATCTGTGAGGCCAAAGGATAAGGAAGATTGAAGGGGAAAAGATGAGTGAACAATCCTGGTGGACCTCCAATTCTACCTGGGTGAGGGCAGGGATGTGCTGAGGAGGATCTATGAGCATGTGACCCCTTCCTGCAGGGCCAGCAAGTCGCCCTTTGTCAAGAGCAGTCCTCACTCTACCCTATGCCAACAGCCCTCTAGAGTCTCTCAGTATGAGGGGCCCCAGCATCCTGTGGAAAGTGATTTTTGTTTTGTTGTTGATGTTTTTAAATATGTTTTTATTAATTTCAAAGAGAGGAAGGAGTGAGAGAAAAAGATAGAAATATCACCAATGAGAGAAACGTCAATGGGCTGACTACTGAACACCCCCTACTGGGGATCAAGCCTGCAACCTGGGCATGTACCCTGACCAGGAATGAAACTGGTGACCTCCTGGTGCATGGGACGACACTCAACCAACTGGGTCACACTGGCCAGGCAGGAAAATGTTTTTTAAGTTCAGAGCTTGGTGGCAATTGCAACTTGTTTCACTGCTCTGCTTCGATTAAAATTTATTAAGGGTGTTGTACAGCACTGGGTCACTTGACTTTAGGATAATTAAAATGTGAATCCAGATTAATGGAAAGAGTCATGTATGTAATCCCTAGCTGAGACTCTTAGAGTTTCATAACCACTTAATACCTGATTTCTTTAAAATTCATTTTATCCAATATCCCTCTCCAGAGAGAGGAGGAAACCATTAATTTTATAGTGAGATATACTGACAGAAGAATTTATTTCAACCTGAAAGCAGGTCCTTTGGTGGTACTTTGTTGGGGTCTGCTTAACTAAACCAATGTGGTTTGTGTACTCATGTGTGAATTTTAGGTTGTTCCTGTCGTGTTGTCACATGGTTGTGCCTCACAATCATCTGGAGAATGTGTGAGATACACAGATGCCAGGCCACATTGCAGACAAGCTCTGGGTGGTGCCCAGATATTAGTATTTTTATTACGTTTTTCTGCTGTTTCAGATGCACAACTATGTGTGATAAATCTGAATAACTTATGCCTTTCCAATTCACTAGATAAATATGGAAACTTACATTTTTTCCTAGCCTAGAATTTTCCTAGCCTAGAATTCATTGCCCTGGAGGAAGAGAACATCCACAGGGCTTCTAATCAAACATTAGTTTATACGCCTGCTTGTTTGTTTTTTTGTGTGTTATTTTGTTTGTTTGTTTGTTTGTTTGTTTGTTTGAAGGACATGAGGCTTCGTATTGATCATCTTGTTAGTAAACTCAAGTAAATGCAAAATGTTCTGGCAAAATATTCGGGCCCAATACACATTCCTCTGTATGGTTGACTTCAGCCAATAAGAGTGAGAGGGGAGGAAATAAGTATACCTATCTGAGGTTCTGTATTAAGAAAAATACTAGTAGCATTCATCAAGTATTGGCATGGGCCTGATACTGTTTCAGTTTTTTTGCACTGACATTCATTTAATCCTTACAATAGCATTGAAGCATCCATCTTATATAAAAGCTGCTGTTTGAAATTTTAACCCTGCTATTTTGGCTTCTGTAAATGCTTGTTTGCTTAAATAATAAGGAAAATAAGACTACTCCCACTTCAGAGAGGCCATTTAACCTTCCCCAGACGAAGTTATCAGTGCTGGCACTAGGCCAAGCCTTTGATCGAGGACTCAAAGCCCCAACACATAGGGGCTCTTTAAGAACTTGCAAAGGGGACCAGAACAGAACCCCATATTTGGGAGACAAAGAAGGTAAAAACATATAAATAGGGAAAGTACCTCCATGTTGGGGCCCAGAATTTGAGAGACATTTTCCTCTGGGCCCGCATGTAATAATCCTATCTAATAAAAGAGTAATATGCAAATTAACCATCACTCTGCTACACCCACAAGGCATGCCCACCAGCCAATCAGGAGCGAGTATGCAAATTAACCCAACCAAGATGGCTGCAGCCACAGAGAGAGCAGGAGGCTTGGGTTTCCCTAGCAATGGAGGAAGCCAAGCTTTCCGCATACCGTGGCCGGCCCAGGCCTCCACTCAAGGCTACAAAGTTTCAATTATAGAAGATAAATAAATACCAACAAAAATGGCGGCAGCCACAGAGCTGGAGAGAGCAGGAGGCTTGAGTTGCCCCCGGTGATGGAGGAAGTCAAGCTTTCCGCACACCCTGGCCTGCCTTGGCCTCTGCTCAAGGCTACAAAGTTTCAATTATAGAAGATGAATAAGTCCCAACAAAAATGGCTGCAGCCATGGAGCAAGCAGGAGGCTTGGCTCCGCTCAAGGCTACAAAGTTTCAATTGTAGAAGATAAATAAATTCCAGATCCCAAGGCCTCCACTTGGGTTGCCAGGGGGCATGGCTGGCCTGCAAACCACCACAGGCCCCTCGCCCAGGCCGCCCCACACTCCAAGGGAACCCCCACCCTGATCCAGGACACCCTTCAGGGCAAACCAGCTGGCCCCCACCCGAGCAGCAGGCCTCTATCCTATCTAATAAAAGAGTAATATGCAGATTGACCATCACTCCAACACACAAGATGGCTGCCTTCATGTGGTCAAAGATGGCTGCCCCCATGTGGACACAAGATGGCTGCCACAAGATGGCCAGCAGGGGAGGGCAGTTGGGAGGGACCAGGCCTGCAAGGGAGAGCAGTTGGGGGCAATCAAGCCTGCAGGGGAGGGCAGTTAGGGGTGACCAGGCTGGCAGAGGAGGGCAGTTGGGGGCGAGCGGGCCTGCAGGGAAGGGCAGTTGTGGGGGACCAGGCCTTCAGGGGAGGGCAGTTAGGGGTGACCAGTCCTGCAGGGGAGGGCAGTTAGGGGCAAACAGACTGACAGGGGAGCAGTTAGGTATCAATCAGGCTGGCAGGGGAGTGGTTAGGGGGTGATCAGGCTGGCAGGCAGAAACGGTTAGGGGCAATTAGGAAGGCAGGCAGGCAAGCAGTTGGGAGCCAGCACTCCTGGATTATTAGAGGATGTCCGACTGCCCATTTAGGCCCGATCCTACTAGGGCAGTCAGACATCCCTTGAGGGGTCCCAGATTGGAGAGGGTGCAGGCTGGGCTGAGGGATACACACCCCTGTGCATGAATTTCATGCACCAGGCCTCTAGTAATAATAATAAATGTAACTCCATCTCTCTAAGCGTTGCTTGGTTCTCTGGTTTTCTGTAACAGCATAACCCTCAAAACAGCTTATAATATGTTCTAATACTATGCCCATTTCACACACGCAGAAATGGAGGCATGAAGAAGTCCAGCACTCTGTTAAGGTCACACAGGTGGTTAATGACAGAACAAGGTTGGAACCCAGGTAAATAGTTCTGGAGCGATCTCTCAGCCCCTACACTACATGGGGCCCAGTGATGTCATGTTTGCCATGAAAACTCAGCCCTTTATGACTCTACTAAGAACTTCCTCATTCAACAGTCTTATCCTCCATTTATCACAGTTCATGAGCTACTTATCACACAATATTGGTACAGAGGAATGCACCAGAATTAGATTGAATTCTTTCCCAGAAAAATGGAGAGGCAAAATTATAATTCTTCCTCAACTTAATTGAAGTCTTAGAGGACAGTGTCTATGCATACTGTTAGGCATAAAAATGGGTGAATAGATGAAGGTTGGAGAATGGGGAAAGGTTAGGTTGCCCTGACCCTAATTCCCTATCTTACAGCTAATACTGTGTCTGACTAAGCTGAGAAAACATCAGTCTCTGGGTTCTGTGGCAGGGCCAGGTTGTCTACACAACCTCGAGGCCGACTAGAAAGCTGTTTCAGTAGATCAGTGGCAGCTCCAGTTCCACCTCTAACATGCACTGGCCACATCTGCTTTCATACCCATGAGTCAAAACCCATTTTTACCATCAACAAGGTGCCATACTAATTCTGCAATCACTCTAAGTTTTATATTATTTATAATAAGCTTACCACTAGCTAAAGCTTAGACTATACTGTTGTTGTTTTAAAAATATAAACAATTGTCATATGCAGAAACTTATAACATGAATGTCAACAATCACAGGAATGGCCACTATCAGCTGTGTGGGCGAGTTACCACCACAGTGTGCCCATCACCACGCCTTCCTCGAAGTACCTGTGTGTTGGCCACAGTCAGCCCTTCCCTCTGTTAAAAGTCACACTGTCTACTCTCAAGGAGCTCAAAACAGTGCTGCCTGGTCACCACGTCCTCTTCAATACTGGCATGCCGAAAGAAAAAGAAAAAACTGGCTTGCCACATTTGAGATGCTGCCAAGCTCTGATCCTACAGAAATTGTCATTGCAATGGTCTCTGGACAAGCTGTGTGGGCCTTGGTGGCCTCACAGAGAGCGACTACTGTCCTTTTCATCCACAGCCCGGGTCTGCAGCTGTCTCCCCTGGGGTGCTCCCTCTCTGGGCGTGCTGTTTGTAGAGCACTGCTGTTTTTAATTAAGGAAAAACAGGGAAACTCTCATGCTCCTCACTTCTCAGTGTGGATGCTCAGGCTCAGCCTTACTCAGGCCTGCATGCACCTTCGCTAGAGCCTGAGGCCCACCCTAATTGGCTGCATAAATTTACATGTGACTTTAACCCAAAATAGATGCACAACCCAATTCCTTGCCGGGCTGGCTTGTACAGCACCCAGAACAGTCTCTTCCTCATGGAGGCACTGATAAGCACTCTTTGATGGTACTCTTCCTTGTCAAGCCTAACAGCTTCCTTCCATTGTCATGTGCAACAATGACAGCACTTGGCTGCTCAGCTTCCCTCTTTCCCTGAAGTACAGAGCTAGCTGAAGTGCACATTCCCGAACTTGAGCATGCCCACTGCCCCATCAGTTCTCCATTTAAGGGTTATCAGTGTAATTGCAGGCTCAAGTTCAACCTCCTTGGGAAATGTTTCTAAAGTAAGAGAAATGTATGCAGAGTCCAGAATCATCCTAAAAATTGTCCCCCAGCCACAGCACCTTTTCATCCTGTGCACCCATGGTGCGTTTGGAGCTACCAGTGCTCTGCCCATATTTACTGCAAAGCGTTTGCTTCAGTCACATGCTGAGGAAGAACTCCCGGGGAGATGAATGCCATTACAAATCTTGCCCTCAACATGAAACGCCAGTGATTGTTTTTTAAATTGCTCTTCAAAGAGAAAATACTGGCAGGCAAGTATCATTAAAATGGAAGCAAAGGGAAATGCTGTAACCTTCAACATGGCGTTTTTCTCCATTAACTCCAGACCAAGACCACTGGAACGGCCAGTAGAAACTTCTGGCCCTAAGCCCCATCAATTACCTTCATCCTAGCTCAGGGAGGGGTAATATAAACCATTCAATTTAAGTACTTCCAAACATCAGCATGAGAAAAAAGACCCCAAAACCCCTTAACCTAACTCCACTGTCTCAATGGCTGTTGAGGACAAATTGCATTATCCACAAGTAACATTAAACATAAAAGACATACCCTCCAGTGAAAACCTTGCACAACTTTTCCAAGTAAGCAGAATTGATCACAGGGAACAATTACCATCTCCAGTCTGAATATTTATGACATAGCAGAGAGCCCATTTAAAATAATCAGTGGCTCATAATTTTAAAAAGAGCCACAAGGAGAGGGAAAAGGCTTTTCTAAGCTTGTGATGGAAAGGAAAAAAAGTACAGCTTCTTTCTTAATCGCCCTCTCCATTTGCTGCCCTCCACACATCTTGTTTTTCCTTCTCTTCAGAATCCCCATACCTTTCATCATCACCTTCACTAATGGACCTGTTGGACAACAATGGGAAAATGGGACATGCTGATGGAACTCTACGTTTCCTTCTGCTTCTATCAGTATGTGAGTACTGTGATTCATGCAGTTCATTGATAGATGGATTCATTCACTCATTCATTTGTCCCTTCATTGAATAAGCATGCATGAGTGGTTAGTACATGACAAACATTGTTCTAGGTGCCAGAGTTAAAACAATGAGCAGAAGAGATGACTCTCCTGTCCTCATGCAGCTTACCCTCTAGTAGGAAAAATTAGACAATATCCAAATAAGCAAGTAAAATAGCATAATTTCAGGTCACAAATTCTGTGAGAAGAATAATGAGTGCAATTATGGCTATAATAGGTAGCATAGCCAGGGCCTCAATGAACTGAGAAAGTGAGCCACAGCAATTTCTAGTCTATTACTCAAAGGGAGTAATGGAGAACCTTCAAATTACTTTCAATATTTCAGAAAGCTCAATAGAAACTGCATTATACCTATGTAAGTTAACTAACATGATTCTTGGCTTTGGTGAGAAATAGAACCATTTGATATGATTATTACTAATTATCTACACCTAATCAACCAAATGAGTGATCCTGATAAACAAAATTTGATTGAAATATAGAAAAATGGGTTACAACTTAACAAGTTATCAGTGCCTGTAAGTGGCAAATATTTGTGATAAAATATTCGAGGCTGCCATCTATAAGACTAGACCCCTTCTATTTCCAGAATGGATCTTGAAAGTGTTCCTATTATGCAAAAGAGAAACAACACCTTTATGTTGAACATAGCTGATTTTCAACCATGTAGTAACCAATTTCTCTCCCCTGTCCTATAACCAGATTATTTTTCTGTGATTTACTATGATTTTAGTAGAGATTGTACATGGACAGAGGAAATATAGCTGATAATGTTTTAGTCTTGAAAGATGTCCTTTTGAGGGCAATGATAAGAGAAAAAGCTGAAACTGTTAGCTTAAATAAAATTTAATAGCCGAAACCGGTTTGGCTCAGTGGAAAGAGCGTCAACCTGCGGACTGAAGGGTCCCGGGTTCGATTCCAGTCAAGGGCATGTACCTTAGTTGCGGGCACATCCCCAGTGGGAGGTGTGCAGGAGGCAGCTGATCGATGTTTCTCTCTCATCGATGTTTCTAGCTCTCTATCCCTCTCCCTTCCTCTCTGTAAAAAATCAATAAAATATATTTAAAAAAAATTTAATAGAAACATTGGATTCCTGTTGCTCATTCTCTTCATGTTTCCCCATTGTTTCATGTATGTAAACATTCATACAACTTTCATTAAGTAACATTGTGCATATTTGCTAGATGCCAGCATACAAAATGCCATGTCTTCCCTCAAGGTGCTATAGTCTAGTGGCCCTAAGAGTGTATTAAATAATACAGATGTAATGCATACTTGAAATATAGGTTAAGTCTTACATTGTATCCATCAGGATTATGCTATAGTAAGAAACAATTCCAGCCCTAACCGGTTTGGCTCAGTGGATAGAGAGTCGGCCTGTGGACTGAAGGGTCCCAGGTTCAATTCTGGTCAAGGGCATGTGCCTTGGTTGCGGGCACATCCCCAGTAGGGGATGTGCAGGAGGCAGCTGATCGATGTTTCTCTCTCATTGATGTTTCTAATTCTCTATCCCTCTCCCTTCCTCTCTGTAAAAAATCAATAAAATATATATATTTTTAAAAAGAAACAATTCCAAATTTTTGGCGATTTAAAGGTACCAAAGTTTATTTCTCACTCATGCCACATGTTCATTGAGAGTTAGCAGGAGGCTTAAGAGTGGAAGGTGGTAAGGGTCATACAGAAAAAGTCAGTTCTTTATAAATTTTAGGGATCCAGGTGAATAAAGCAGCCACCATCTTGAATATTATTGGTTGCCATGTCAGAGAGAAAAGAAAACCCTGGAGAATCTCAAACAGGAGACTAAAGCTTCTAGCATAGAAGTGATAGGTAGAATTTTCTATTATAACCCATTGGCCAGACTAGTATCAGAGCACCACCCACCCACAAGAGAATAGGTAGTAGAATCCTACCATGTGCCTAGTAGGGTAGAGGACTGGAAATATTTCATGAACAGCAATAATGATTATTATAGCTATAAGAGTCAAAGACCTGGTCTCTGGCTTCAAGAAGCTTTCCTGCTAAAAAAATTATGTTTCATCAACAACGAAACTACATCTTCTGCATCTCCTTAAAGGCCTATTTTAACAATGCCTTGGGGAAGTATAATTATTTGGTTATTTATATCATCATGTTGAAACGTCCTGCTTAATTGGAAAGTATGCCCTCTATTTGCCCTCTACTTCTTCATGGGCTTTTGCAGGGTATCAGTGAGCCTTCAGAATTATACGCAAATGTAGTGTCCCTATGTATTTTCCAGGGAGAAGGCTTCTATCTCTTATTCAATTTCCAAACAAGTTCTTGACCCAGATTAATTAAAAACAAATGAATTAAAAAATATGTGTGGTACTGGGGGTGGGGGAAGAAGGAGGAATGGTTAGAAGAAACAAAGCATTCCTGTAATGAAGTAGATTATGTGGAGAAACTGAGAAGAGGATTACTTTCTAATCAGAACACAAATTCAGTCAGTGATTTCACATAATAGTTGTGTGTGTGATATAAATATATGTGCACATGTATACATACATATACATATGTGTAGATATGTTGATAAGCCACATTGGCCTCCAAAAGTTATAAATCCTTTCAAAATTCACATAGCTAGGAAGATATTGAGGATCATTAGGAGATATCAGGACAACTTCCTGACAGTGTTCTTTCCTTAAAGATATGTAAACCAAATAATTACTTTTTTTCCCCAAATAATTACTTTTATTCAAAGTAGAGAGAATCACAGCAGAATCTCATCAAGGTTATTGTAAGTAATATAATGGCAATGTCTTATCAATACAAAGGAGCTCACTGCAGGGGGCATGTTTCACACTGGCCTCCTGGCCAGGCATGGTGTGCCAGGGTTCTTGCACATCAATTTCTCAGGGCTTATCCTCTCCCAGTCCAACTCCATATTTCTATCTAGCTGGGAACCACATACAGGTGATAAGTAAACAAGCAAATCCCTCCTTAAGTACTCAAATACAGATGAAATCTGAGGTTTTTATTTACAACTGGAGGCCCAGTGCACAAAATTCATGCACTTGGGGGGGGCGTGTTCCCAGCCTGGCCTGTGCCCTCTCACAGTGCAGGAGCCCCGTGATCAATCTCCCCAAAGAAGTAGGCTCGGCCCACCCATCTGGGGCTCCTTGATGGATTGCCCCAAAGAGGTAAGCCAGAGCCAGGGGACTCCATGCCAGGGTTCCCCCCAGCCTCGCCACGCAGAGGCAGAGCTGCTGGGACCCACCTCCGCAGCTCCGCACACACAGCCCTGCCCACCCCCATGTGCCCACTGCACATGCAGCCTCCTGGTGATGGATTGTTACAGCGTGAGGGCATCATGGCGTGAGGGCATGACAACCACATAGGCTTTTATTAGTATATATTTCTAGCTTCTGAGAGAATCATAAAATGAGTGAAGTTATGAACAACCTCCCATCACAGACACACACATCCTGACACACTCATTTTCCTCCTTCCAGCCTGACTCACATGACCAAGGGCTTGTAAAGCAGAGAATTCTAACTAACTCAGGTCTAATCACAAGGGCAGGAAGCAGAGTCCATCAGACTCCTTAAAACATGCGTCTTGATCCTCCACTCCTCCAGAACTGGGGGACTCCTAGTTCCCAGCTTATTCGACCCCAAGGTGCTGTTTTTGCGCCCAATTGGCTTTGATTCACGCCCCCCACCCACCCCCCCACCCCCCCCCCCACACACACACACACACACTTCTGGCATTTCCTCTCTTTTTGCACCTGGAACTCAAGGCAACCTGTCCCAGACCATGTTAACCAATCAGATTGGGTACCTGAGCACTGGGCACTGCCTTGCATTCAGCCCCAAGGCCCTGATTGACATGTCTAGGTGGCAGGGACCCCTTTTTGGTGCTGACTTTGGAGTCAGGGACCCCTTTGAGGTGCTGACTTTGGAGTCGGGCAGAATTTTCTGAAACAAAATGGTTGGTCAAGACCTCCCAGAGACACCAGCTCCTGAATGCGCGGTCTGTTGCCCCTTCTTCACTCGATTCTCTGCAGGTGCTGCTTGCTGTGCTCTGCAGTTCCTATTAGGGATGCGCATCACCAGGGCTACACTGACGCACTGGGTTCCCAGCTGCAGGGAATGTGGGTGGTGGAGAGAGATGCTGCCTTCCTTCATCCTCAGGCACAGACCCTGCCAGGACCATGCACTCCCTGGGGATCCTCAGAGGTACCGCCCCTGGGGATCCTCAGAGGCGCCCCCTCACCAGGACTTCCACATCCCTGTCTCAGAACCTGCCTGGCCTGGCCTGCCTTAGTAGCAGCAAACAGCATCTGTCCTTGCCAGAATCTGTTCTGCCTTTTTCCTGCCCAGCCCTGCATAGCCAGGAGAGAGGCTCTGGCCTGACCAGCACTGGGGTTCCCTGAAGGGGGCCTGGGATGTCTGGAGCCCAGAAATGGGAAGTAGCTCTCTCGGGGAGCCAAAGACTGTCCCCCTTTGTGGTTACCCTGACACACTTCCCACCTCCACATGTTCCTCTGCTTGGATCTGGAGCACCAAAGCACATCTCAAATGCCCCCCCAAAAGAATACGTGCCTTAAAAATATGGAAAAAAGGATTGCTGAGCAACAGTAGCTTTCGCTTCTTGGCTCATCACACTCAACGACACCATTCTTTTCACCCAAAACAGAATGACTTGTGGCAAGCAAGGTAAACAAGCGTCATCTCAGGTGCCAACTGCGTTAATCAGTGACTTTCTGGAGCACTGTGTCAAGGAAGCTCCCAAGGCTGAATTCAGTGAGTGGAAAGGAGTGCCGCTGTCCTTTACTAACTCCACTCACAGATGAGAGATTGGCGGGGAGAGGAAGTCATAGCATAGATCCCATGTAATTGTCATCATCAACAGAGGAAATGCAGCACTCACTTAGGGTCATGCTGTCAAGCATTTGAAACCTGACTTTATCACTTACCGGTTGTGTGATCTTGGGCAAACTTCTTAACCGCTCTGGGTATCAGAAAACAGTATCATTAAATGGGACTCATACTGGAAATTATTGTGAAAGAGACAAGATTTCACATACATAACATGTCAAGATCACTCCCCTGAAAGGCAGAGGTTGGTCCACACACCTGGATAGAAGACTGTTCCTGGGTCATGACTGTGGTGTGGGTGGATGGCAGGGTGACTATCAGAGCAAAGTTCTCTGCAGTGAGGCAGGCAAAGAAATCAGGGGCAGATGGGGCAGATGCAGAGCAGAAATCAAAGTACACAGACTTGGGGGAAAGAGTAACCCATACAGCTCCAAGTGGATGGTGAGCCCAAGTGTCTCCAACCGTGAGTGGAAATGGCTGTGGCGGGTTTGTCATAAGGCTCCGGGAGGATGCTAAGAGAACCTAGAAGACAGGAGCACACAGACCTGAGGCTGTAGCCTGGGCAGAGAAGGCACATTATAAATACTTCACTTCTCCTCACCGTCACCCACCCCTTCTCACTGCCATTTTCTCCACAGCATATGCCAGGTGGTACCAAAGGGACCAGAAACACCTTCACTGTTGTTGCCTTTGAAGTACCCTGATGACTGCAACCATCCAGTCCCTCCCTTCAGTTCTTCCAGGCAATCTCTGTCTGCTAAGGTGTTCTGTTTAAAGGTGCCATCTTCCACTCATGGGGCAGCGCAGGCCTGGAAAAGGGGCATCCCATGGGCCACAGGAGGGTGAGGTGCTGAGCACAACCTGTGTGGCCAAGGGATACAAAGGCAGGTAGGAGCAGCACAGTCAGGGAGGGAACAAATCACAAAGGACTAATGAGAGGAGCCTCTAGGGCAGATCCCAGAGCAGGGCTTCAGAGCAGAGAAGAGGCAGGGAGCCGGAGCCTACGGCGGCATGGGGAAGAGGCTCAGACCACACCAGCAGCAAAACCAAGCACAGCAACGGATGTGTTGCCCCTGTTGGATGTGTCCCTTGACCCAGGAACAAACTTTGTGTTTAGCATTTGGTTACTGAAAAAAGATGTGTTACATACAATGACAAAATTCACCACTTTGTGCTTCTCTGAAATACTGAGAAAACTATTAACTCATTGTTAGCTAGGAGAGAAGCCTATCTGATTAGCAAAAAGTAGGAATGATGGAATATGTAAAAATAAATGCAGTTTGATCACATAGCAAGAAGGCACTAAAACTTATATCATGTAAACATAGTGTCAGGAATATTCTTGAATGAATATCTGCCCATAAATATGTATTGTTTGCTGCCTCTTCTTGTGAAACCAAATACTGTGTGATGGATGTGGAGAGAAAAGGAAGGACGAAGGAGGGCTGGGGTGGGGGAGATGGTTCCTACACACAAAAAGTTTACATTGGTTGAGGAGTTGGAACATCAATACATGAAACTATCAGTCATAGATAAAATCCACGAATTGCCCTAACTGGTTTTGCTCAGTGGATAGAGCATCGGCCTGCAGACTGAAGGGTCCCAGGTTCGATTCCTGTCAAGGGCAAATACTCGGGTTGTGGGCTTGATCCCCAGTAGGCAGGAGGCAGCTGATCAATGATTCTCTTTCATCATTGATGTTTCTCTCTCTCTCTCCCTCTCCCTTCACCTCTGAAATCAATAAAAATATTTTTAAAATAAAATAAATAAAATCCACGAATTAGATAGTGGTATAATAAAGGGCAAATTGTGTGATACAAAGCAGAGTCAAAGAAGAGCTGAGTAGCTGGTGTTTGGGGGCTGGCTTTGTGAAGAGAGACTTCTCTGAGGTTCTGCAGTTTTGGGAGCCCCTAATCTGAGAACTGGAGTGTCCATGGCAAGGCTCTTCAGGGTGTTGATGAGTCCTCAGAATTAACATGCAAGTGTAGTGCCCCTATGTATCTTCCAGAGATAAAGCTTCTATCTTTTATTCAATTCCAAATAAGTTCTTGACCCAGGTTAATTAAAAAACAAAGGAATGACAAAAATAAATAAAAATGTGTGGGGGTTGGGGGAGAAGGAGAAATGGTTAGAAGAGGGTGGATTTTATGTGATACGGGCTGGGGGGGGGGGCAGAGAGTAGAAAGTGTGAGGTACGGGTGGATTTTAAAGTATTGTATAGAATTTAGACTTGAGTAATGTAAGTAATTGGAAGTGACGTGATGAAACTGGTGTTTATGGAAGCAAAATGGATTTGTAGTAAGCAGACGGCTTGGCAGAACAGAAGGACCTTAGCATATGCAACAAAATGGGGTACCTGAGTTGTAAGTTTGTTTCTCTAAAATTCTAGTGTGAAGGCACTTTGTTGTTACGCATTGCCACAGCTCATGCTGGAAAAGGGACCCATGTTCGACAGAACCCGGTGATTTTGCTGAGCACCTAATGGCTCTGGGTATGTGCACCAGTTATAAAGCTTTGTCTCTAGGTTCCAGATCCTTCTCTGTGCTTCACTCTGTGGTGCTGAGGCTCAGTGCAAACCAGATTTCTGCTTGGCCACCTCATCTGTATCAGGGTGCACCAAGAGGAGACTCAAGAAGGGGACTGCAGGGCTGGCGAGGAGGAGGGGACTCCTTCCTGTCCGTGTCCCACTCCTGTGGGTACCACCCTCCCATAGCACTGCATTGCAGCACGGGCAGCTCCCTCCCGGAGCCTCGGCTGAACCCAGCTGACAGTTTTTCCACCACTTGCAGAACCAGCTTCATCACACCCCAGCCTCAGAGACACCAGCTTCAGCACAAGTTTGGGGCTTAGCTCCTTAGATCCCTCCTCCACGCTCAGTGACACCAGCTCCACAAGGCCTGTCTTCAAGCTTCTGTGTTTTCCTAATTCCAAGCCCTTCCCTCGTTCTCGCAGTCCTGGAGGTGGTAGCTGCTCCCTGTAATTGCTTCCTCTGGGCACCTCAGTGTACTCTCTGTCATTTCAGTTAACTAGTTAATGACATTATTCTAGTTAGCCATTCTATATATGAAATTATCTCTGTTAAAATCACTGCTGTGGTTTGTCTCCTGCCTGGACCCTGGACTGGGGGTCAGACCTGAGAGTTCTGTAGCCGAGCACTGGTTTGCTGTGCATCAGAAGGGGGAGAAAGTGAAGCTCCTGGAGCAACCCAGGAAAGAGAAGTAGCTGGGAGCGGGGGCAGGGGTCCAGCCGATAGGCAGCTTAGAGAGACCTGGGAACAAAGGGCCTGGAAGAGCATTTTCAGAACTGCCCTGCCTGCCACGTCCTCCTTCTTTCCTTCCAAAACTCCAGTAAAGTCCACTCCATCCATAGTGCAGGAGAATTGTGAGATTGTTAGTCTTAAAGATCTTTTGAGAAGCTTACAGACTGATGTGATGCCAAACAGTGTCAATTTTCACACTTGTAGGAACTGATCATAATCCTCATCACAGCTGTTAAGGAAAAGCTAAGTGGCTCTTTGATGAGCAAAATGAGTTTTTGGTCAGCCAAGTCTTCAAAGCAACAACTAACCAGCATCAGCACAAGTTTGGGGCTCAGCTCCTTAGATCCCTCCTCCAAGCTCAGCAACACCGCTAAT
This sequence comes from Plecotus auritus, assembly GCF_963455305.1. NCBI lineage: Eukaryota > Metazoa > Chordata > Mammalia > Chiroptera > Vespertilionidae > Plecotus > Plecotus auritus. The sequence goes on along the minus strand of NC_137770.1, from coordinate 104,437,645 downwards.
TTTCCTAATTCCAAGCCCAGCTGCTTCTCTTTCCTGCATTGCTCTGTAGAAATTCAGTTCACAGAACCACATGCTGAACCGTGGGGAGGACATTACTGAAGAGAAGGGTTGGTGGAACTGCCAACTAGCCAAGAATTCCAAAAGATCATTATCAGTTTTCTACTAATAAAAATTTTTGTTCTTGTCTTTCTCTGTTCACTTTAAGGCAGAGAAAAAGATGGCATTTCTAATGAGTTGCTCATCCGTATTTGGTCACATTGAAGGAGGATTTTTATTCCTTTCAGTCAGAGATGAAAGATAGTTTAAAAAAAAAAAGAAAAGAAAACTTAAAAAAAAATTCCTCCTAAGGATGTTACAGTTCACAAAATTTCTTATAACTTCTTATAGCATTTATTTTACCATTCAAAGAGACCATTTATTGGGTTTATTTCTTAGGTTATGTCTCAGCTTTTTAATAAGCAATGTCTTTGAGTTTGTTAATGCCCTCCATACCTTATTATCATCTAGCTGTGTGTCAGGAGGTCCAGGACAGTGCCTTTTGATGAACTGAGCTTTAGGGCAGAACCACGAAGGAGGGGCAGAAGGCCCACGGATGATGTGGTGCTTTGATGGGCACAGCCTGCCTGGGGGCAAGCTTGTTAGTCTCTTAGCTCCTGCTCCCAACCCTCACACTGGTCTTTATGAAGTCATTACTGGCCCCCTGGTACACTACCGTAGGCAAGGCAGGAGAAATTTATAGGAATCAAAGCCAATAGTAAAGCAACAACAACTTTAAGAGGCAGTTTGTTCAATCAAATTAAAAATAAAGCTTTCCTTTTCTTCTTCATTCCTGGAAGTAAGTCTCCATTTCCACTGAGTTAATAAATAAATTTGGTGCAAACAGACCTTCTAAGCTCTCTGGCAGGCTAATAATTATCAGTGCCTAACAAACTGTAGCCATTAGTATTATGTGCCACGCATTGTGCTAAGCACTTTATATGCATTATCTCTCACTTCATCTTTCAAAGAACACTGAGTGCTAGGTATCATTATCCACATTGCACAAATGAGGAAACAGTGTTTGATGGTGGAAGAGGTTAAACTTCCTAAGGTTTCTTAGCTACCAAATAATATGGCCAGCATTGAACCCAGATCTCTTAGATTTGGTAGCTCATGTTCTTACCCACATGGTATAAAATGATCTGTTCCTGGTTGTATAATTATGTAGCCAGTTACATACTGGGCACAGTCTGATCCAGCCGTGGGCAAACTACGGCCCGTGGGCCAGATCCGGCCCGTTCGGCTGTTCTATCCGGCCCGCGGAGCCGAAAGAGTGGAGGGTTCTCTTGCTCTCCCCTCTGCTCCTTTACTTTGAATTTATACTAGTTCACACAAACACTCCATCCATGCTTTTGTTCCGGCCCTCTGGTCCAGTTTAAGAACCCATTGTGGCCCCTGAGTCAAAAAGTTTGCCCACCCCTGGTCTGGTCTTACATTTCACTTAGGAAGCAGAAAATCTGTGAAGACAAACTCTATTTGGCATGGTATATTAGAAATCACTATAGAAATTCAGTTCAGAGAACTTCATGCTGAACCGTGGGAAGGACATTACTGAAGAGAAGGGTTGATGGAACCCCAAAGACATCACAGACCCTGGGATCTGCTGTGTTCCACAATGTATCACTGCCTGGACTGGAGATGCCACCATTATAAATTGACAAAGTAGATTTTTTTAAATGATAAAAACTAGGTAGCAAAAAGTGAGGAGCACACTCATTCATTTTATAAATTCCTATTGAACATCTACTATGTGTCAGGAACTGTACCAAAAATACAGCAATGAACAAGACTGACCCCTTGCCTTCATAGAGCCTTTCTCAGGTCAAATAGGGGTATTAGTAGACCCTTTGTGAGAGTGATTTCTCAATGTATCATTAAAAAAATTAAAAATAAAAACCTTAAAATGCACCTAAACCCTTCCTATACTTCTATTCTCGTTCATTTCTTCCTGAACAATTTGCCTTAGACTCATAAACAGTGGGGGAGAGGGGCCATGACAAGCTGTGGTGGCCTCGGGTGGGCTGTGGGAGCCTGGCTGGAGTGGGGAGGCTGTCCATACAGGGGAGCACTGGTCTGGTTCAGAAAGTCAGAGCCTGAAACCAAGATGGCGGCATAGGTAAACACCTAGACTGCTGCCTAACACAACAATTTCAAAACTACAACTAAAAGACAGAACGGACACCATCCAGAACCACAGGAAAGCTGGCTGAGTGAAAATTCTACAACTAGAAGAAAAGAGAAAAGCTCACGGAGAATTGGAGGTATGGCAAAGGGGCTTTGTGCGCGCAGAGAGGAAGGGCGGCTGAGAGCCTGGCTGACTTTCTCTGGCGGAAGGGGGAAGGAAGCCTCCGACCGCACTGAACCCCACTTCTGACTGCACTGAACCCCAGTTCCGGGCAAACCCCTGGGGACCCACGCTCTTACAGGGGGAGTCTGGACTCTCTGGTGGAGACTCGAGCTGGGAAAGGCAGAAGTCTGAAGGCGCACGCGGGCCAGTGCGCACAAAGGCTGCGGAGGTTGCCACAGGCTTTCCCTAGTGGAAGGGAGTCAGAGGATCCTGACTGCACTGAGCCCCAGTTCTGACTGCAGTGAACTTCAGTTCCAGGCGAGCCCCTGGGGACCCACACTCTTGTGGGGGGAGTCTGGACTCTCGGGCGGAGACTCGGGAGCCGGGGAAAGCGGAGGACTGAAAGCGCACGCACGTGCCAGTGCGCACAAAGGCTGTGGAGGTTGCCACAGGCTTTCCCTAGTGGAAGGGAGTCAGAGGCTCCTGACGGCACTGAGCCCCAGTTCTGACTGCAGTGAACCCCAGTTCCAGGCGAGCCCCTGGGGACCCACGCTCTTGTGGGGGGAGTCTGGACTCTCAGGCGGAGACTCGAGCTGGGGAAGGCGGAGGACTGAAAGCGCACATGCGCGCAAGGGCAAGGCTGACAGGAAGCCAAGACTGAGACTCCACCCCATCCAAGCTGAGCACAGAGGCTATTGCAATTTGGCAAGTCTAATCCTATAAGGCTGTCTCCAGCACCGAACTTCTCCCAGCATAGACACAGCTGATCCTTACAGCCAACTGGCCCAGAGGTCAATTCTTCCCAGTGATATCAACAACAATAAAGACTTAATTACAACAAGGCTGTACACACAGTCCACAGAGGGGTGCACCAAGAGTGTCCACCTCAGGTTAACTGGGGAAGCAGACCCACTGGGCCATATTGGAAACCTAGCACAAATATCTACCTTACCAACTAAGGGAATCAGTGAAAATGCGGGGTCAAAGAATCAGATCACAAACGAAAGAAATGGAGGAAAACAAACGACTGGATATAGAATTCAAAACCACGGTTATAAGACTTTTTAAGAATATCCTAGAAAAGGCTGATAAATATAACGAGACCCTCGAAGATATGAAAAAGGACCAACTAGAAATTAAACATACGCTGACTGAAATAAAAAATATTATACAGAGACCCAGAAACAGAATAGAGGAACACAAGAATCAAGTCAAAGAATTGAAATACAAAGAAGCAAAAAACACCCAACTGGAAAAGCAAAAAGAAAAAAAAAAAATCCAAAAAGTTGAAGATAATGTAAGAAGACTCTGGGACAACTTCAAGCGTACCAACATCAGAATTATGGGGGTGCCAGAAGAAGAGAGAGAGCAAGATACTGAAAACCTATTTGAAGAAATAATGACAGAAAACTTCCCCCACCTGGTGAAAGAAATAGACTTACAAGTCCAGGAAGCCCACAGAACCCCAAACAAAAGGAATCCAAAGAGGACCACACCAAGACACATCATAATTAAAATGCCAAGAGCAAAAGACAAAGAGAGAATATTAAAAGCAGCAAGAGAGAAACAGTTAATTACCTACAAGGGAGCACCCATACGACTGTCAGCTGACTTCTCAACAGAAACTATGCAGGCCAGACGGGAGTGGCAAGAAATTTTCAATGTGATGAATAGCAAGAACCTACAACCAAGATTACTCTACCCAGCAAAGCTATCATTCAGAATTGAAGGGCAGATAAAGAGCTTCACAGATAAGAAAAAGCTGAAGGAGTTCATCACCACCAAACCAGTATTATATGAAATGCTGAAAGGTATTCTTAAAGAAGAGGAAGAAGAAAAAAGTAAAGAGAAAAATTATGAACAACAAATACATATCTATCAACAAGCGAACCTAAAAATCAAGTGAATTAAAAACCTGAGGAACAGAATAATCTGGTGAATATAATAGAATCAGGGGCATAGAAAGGGAGTGGACTGATAATTCTCAGGGGGAAAGGGGTATGGGGGGTTCATGAAGAGAATGGACAAAAATCATACACCTATGGATGAGGACAGTGGGGGGGAGGTAAGGGCAGAAGGTGGGGTGGGAAATGGGTGGAGGGGAGCTATGGGGGGAAAAAGGAGAAATAATTGTAATAATCTGAATAAAGATTTATTTAAAAAAAAAAAAAGAAAGTCAGAGCCTGAATGAGTTAAGAAGAGAATCCACATGGAGACAGTGGGGTGAGGAAGAGTGTGTGATATAGCAAAATCATATCTAAAAATTTATTTTAAAGAAGTAAACATCAAGCAAACTGTGCCAAATATCTACATGCAAAAGTGTTACTCACACAATCTATAATAATAAAAGCATAATATGCAAATCAACTGAATGGCTGAACGTGGAACAACAGTCCAGACAACCACACTATGACACCCACTGGCGCCAGGCCAGCCAAGGCAGGTGCCATGCAATTGGTGGTGGGCCCCACCATCACCCCATGATCACCCCGTAGAGGGAAGCCCAAGCCACTGATCAGTGGGTGGCAGCAGGTGGGCGGGGCCTCCCTCTGTGGGGCAATCTATCACAGAGCCCCGCTATCAATTGCCCCAAAGAGGGAGGCCCAGGCTACCTGGCTGGCAGCTCTGCAGCAGGTGGGCGGGGCCTCCCTCTGCTGGTGATCGATCACAGAGCTCCTGGACTGTGAGAGGGCACAGGCCGGGCTAAGGGACACCCCCCACCAAGTGCACAAATTTTGTGCACCAGGCCTCTAGTCATTTATAATAGCAAAAATCTGAAAACAATTCAAATGACCAACCAGATAACAAATAATTAGGGATCCCAAATAGATTTACATGTATGAATATTTATTAAAATGGCTGGGGTGCCATTAAAGATAAGTGGGGAAAGAAAAAGCACATCAGAAATCACTGGTTCCCCATTTGAAAAAGAAATCGGATCCCAATTTCACACAATTCACAAAAATCACTTCCTGGTAGACTTAAACATGAAAGTCAAAACTAATTTTAAATGTTAGAAGAAAATAAGAAGAAAGGTCTTCATGGATTCAAAGTATGGAGAGTGGGTTCTTAAGACACAAAAGTCCCCAACCTTAAGGAAAAGGACTGATAACTTTTGCAACATTAAAATTAAAAACTTTTTTTCATCCGAAGATCCCATAGAGCAAGTGAAAATACAAGTCAAAAGCTGGTAGATAATGTTTGCAATTTTTATAACTGACAAAGAATTCCTCAAAAAAGTTAAGGATAATACAAACAACCCAACAAGCAAATGGGCAAAAGATACTAGTATGAATAGGTATTTTACAAAGGAGAAAACAAATGAATCAGGGAAATGCAAATTAAGCCTTACAGAAGTACCACTTGATAAACACTAGGTTGGCAGAGTGGTTTTTGTGTGGGTTTTTTTTTTAACTCTAACAGTAGCAAGAGCTCTTATGCACTGCTTCTGGAGTGTAATTTGACACAATTAACTGGAAAAGCAATTTGGATTAATCCTGCACTGGCCTTACCACCCAGTGATCCCAGTGACCCCAATGATCCCAGTGGAAGAACATCCAGCCAGAATGGGTGGCTCAGAGGCACTTGCACAGATGCACCGGAAGGCAGGTAGGTGCAAGAATGTTCTTAGCCATGTGGACTGTGTTGAATAGTGTCCTCCTAAAATTTATATCTTCCTCAGAGCCTCAGAGTGTGGCCTTATTTGGAAATAAAGTAGTTGCAAATATAGTTATTTAAGTTAAGATGAGATCATACTAGAAAAGGGTAGGCCCTTAATTCAGTATGACTATTTTCCTTATAAGCAGAGGAGAGAAGATAGAAACACACACAGGCAATGGCGGCAGTGGCATTGTAGTATGAGTTTACAAGCCAAGGAACACTGAGGATTGCTGGCAACACCTGAGGCTAACAGAAAGGCTCCCCCAAGCCTTCAAAAAGAGTGTGGCCTGCCAACATCTTGATTTGGCACTAGTCTCTAGAACTGTGAAAAGAAAAATTTCTGCTGTCTAAAGCCATCCAAATTATGGTATTATGTTATGGCTGCCCTGGGAAACGAATACATTGTATTGTTTTATAGTAGCAGGAAAGGGGAAATAACCAAATAAATAAGTAAACTGCAGAATATTCATATAATAGAAAACTACACAACTGTGAAAATAAATGAACACATCAGCATGGAGAACAACTTCCCCCTTTCTAGTCACTTATTAAAATTCTGCTCTCTCTCCGGGACCCATTTCAAGTCCCACCCACTATAATGGCTACCATGTGCCAACTTCTGCTTTGTTCCAGGCATCATACATGGCCTTGCTTGCCTTATCTCTAATCCTGACAACAATACTTTGTGTTATATATTATTAGCCTTATTGAGAAAAGGAAAAAAGCAACATGCTAAGCCATTAAATGACTAACCCTGACTCCGCCATCTACATCCTTTCTGTCTTTGGCTCAGATCCTTGAAACTGGTCCCCCCCAAACTGCAGCTAACTAGAGAAATAATACCACTTTGGGGTGTGTAGTAATTAACTTGGCTCTTGATTATCTTCAACCCACTTAATTTTAACCTTTCAAGTATTGCTTTCTAAATACCTCAGGTCTGATACAGTAGTTCTCCCCCTATCCACAGGGGCATGCATTCCAAGACCCCCAGTGGATGCCTGAGACCAAGGATAGTACCAACCCTATATATACCGTTTTTTTTCTCTATACATACATACCTGTGATAAAGTTTAATTTATGAATTAGGCACAGTAAGAGATTAACAACAATAACTAAGAATAATCATGACAACATATTGTAATGACAGTTATGTGAATGTGGTGTCTCTCTCAAAATGTCTTGCACTCCACTCACTTTTTCTCTTAAAGGAAGCCCTTTAAGGCTTCCTTTAGGACCATTATTAATTTTTTTAAAAAACCTGGCCAGGGTGGCTCTGTTGGTAGGAGTGTCATCCCACACGCTAAAAGGTCTCGGGTTTGATTCACGTCAGGACGCACACCTGGGTTGTCGGTTCAATCTCCAGGCCCCAGTGGGCGCTTGTGCAGGAGGCAATGGAAGATATTTGTCTCTCACATCAATTCTCTCTTCCTGTATCTAAAAATCTGTAAAAATGTCCTCAGGTGAGGATTTTAAAAAAGGATTACTTGAACACCAGCACTGAGATATCACAACAGTCAATCTGACAACTGAGATGACCCCTAAGTAACTAAGGGGCAGGGAGCATCTATGGAGTGGGGATGTGAAGACCTGCAGACACTGGATGAAGGGATGATTCACATCCCAGGCCAGACATCACGAGATTTCATCATGAGAATCAGAATGTGCCATTTTAAACTTTTTTTTCTTTTATTTCTGGAATTTTCCATTTACAGTGGACCCAGTTGACCCTTGAACAATGCAGGGATTAGAGGTGCTGACCCCTGCACAGTCAAAAATCCTCATTTAACTTTGGACTCTACTATAGTCAGCACTTCACATCCACAGATTAAACCAATCATGGATCAAAATCAGTATTTTCACTTAGGTTAAAAGTCTGCTATTGAAAATGCAAAAATGCTGTTTTTTATCCATGTTTGGTTGAATCTGTGTATGCAAAACCTGCAGGTACTAAGGGCTGGCTGTATTTATTGGAACAAAATTCCTATAGGTAGAGCCCTGCAATTCCAATTGGTTTGGTTCAAGGGTCAACTGTAATGCTCTCAGAGGGTGGTTGACCCTCAGGTAACTGAAACCTTGGAAAGTGAAACCACAGATAAGGAGGGACTGTATTTCATTTATATTCATCAGCTCCATAAAAATAATGTAACTGCCTTGTATGCCTCTGCTAATATATGGATAGAAACCTAGCAAATGTTTGTCATTCGAATGTTTATTAAATTTCTATTATGCCAAGCCCTTTACTCAGCGGCTGAATTGCATCAAATTAACTGGAGCCTGTCACATCTAGTCATTCAATGAGCAAATGGCCAAAAATATACAGAGAATGCTACTTTATATATTTGTGTTTTCCCTTCCCGAGGACATGCAGTGCACACAACTTAGTGAAGCTAAATAGAATGAGGGGACTACCCAATGTGAGCAGTGATGGATCCACTCACCATCTGGGGACAAGCTGAGTTTCTGTGCTTCCTCTTTGGCATTTCTCTATGTTGTGCATCCAGCAACAGGGAAGAATTAGCAGCTTCCAGATTGCTGGGGTTTATAGACTGTGGCAGATACAGAATAAGCAAACAGATTAATATGTATTAAATTACTGTGTTAGTCCTCATTATTTCCAAGTTCAGTACTTGTGTGTACATGTGAAAGTGGCATTTATCCATGCCCTGGCCATGGAGCTGATTAAAACTGAATCACTTTGAAAATCAGCACAGCAGTAAAAGCCAGCATCCCAAAACTATTTTTTTTTCTCTCTCTCCTATCCACCCCCTCAGGCACCTGCAAAATTGTTACTTGATTTAATGGCTCATCAACCGACAGCATCACATGACCCAAAAAGAATTTGGTAGGTTAAGGTTCCAACACTGTTTTATTTTGTTTGCAAAACGTGACTTAGAAATTCTTTTTATCCTGGATTTTGGACAAGAAAATGTGACTAACGAGGCCATCAGAGACACTACAAAAAACATGTCTCATTGACTACCGAGCTTCAGGCTCTCTTGGGAATAGCAATGCCTAAAGACAGGACCCCTGGGGAAGGAAGCAGTGCCTGGAGATAAATGTTTATCCAACCCCAAAACACAGTGTTTTTTCCTGGAGGAGGCCCCCTTAAATGCAGACAGAATAGACCAGTGAGGAAGAAAGTGTTGGCAGTGTGGGACACTTCTGAGTGTTCCAGAACCAATTACATAAACCCGGCCCCCTCAGGAATCAGGTCATCTAGTCTTTCTAGGTGTAAGGAAATGATGAGGGTTTGAATAAGACTGAGCTGGGCATAAATTATGGTTCTGCCTATGTTTAATGATATGGACATTGACACTTAAACACTGCTCAGAATCTGTAAAATGGTGTTAATAATGCCTGCCCCAAGGAGTTTTTATAAGGATAGAAAGGTAAAATATCTTTGAGAGCAAAGATATGTCTCATAGTAGGTAAGCAATATAGTTCTTCCTTTCTCATTTCCCTTTCCCATCACTAAACCTCTGGGACAAGTAGTGACTTCTGTTGTCTGGAACTATACATACTATTAATTCAAACAGATTTCCTGACTGTATTCATCCTTTATTATTTGCAATGTTCCATGTGACTTCTAAGACCACAATCATTTCTTTTGTAAACATAACCTTCACATCCCTCATAACTCAATGAAAATACCATGAAAACTATTTTCAGGCACCATAATGACATGAAACTTTATGAACTTATCTAAAACTAGAGGCCTGGTGCATGAATTCATGCATGGGGCGGTCCCTCGGGGTGACCTGCGGGTATCAGGCCCCAGCTTACGCTGCCAGCCTCGCAGTCCCGCAGCCCTATCTGGCACCCTGCCTTGGCCTGGTACTGCCCCTTCACCTGTTCCACCATCTCACCTGTGGGGCAATCAACCAGGGCCCAGATCTCCCCTCCCCCTGGCTCCCTCAGTGCCTGGGAGCTGGGCGGTGGACCCCCCTCCCCCAACGCTGAACTGGTCACCATCTGTGGGGCAATCAGCAAGGCGATCGGGCCCCCTCTTTCTCCCGCCTTGGCCTGCACCGCCTGCTCACCTGCTCCACCATCCCGCCACAGCCCCACTCTGATCAGGGCCCATCAGGGCCAGCAGCGCTTCCACTGCTGCCCACTGGCAGCACCGCATTGCTGACGCCCACCATGTTCCGCACCCCCTCCTGGTGATCAGCACACATCATAGTGAGCAGTCAACTCCCGGTCTCCCAGTCAAACGGCCACTAGAGGGGACAATTTGCATATTAGCCTTTTATTACGTAGGATGTTTCAACCAAAGAAAAGGAAACTGTTCAAAAGCCACATGCATATAACATTAATATAAAATATTATAACAACTAGTTAATGCTAGAGTATACAACCATGTAGTCTTCTTTGGGGCAATTTAGAATAAAACTGTACTACCCCCAACTATGAGGTTTTTCTCACTTGAGTTTATTCTACTTGCCTGTTACCTATGAATTATGTCACTCTTCTGAGACACTAAGAAAACATATTGGGTTGAACCCCATGAATCTGCTGATATTTGGGCATTGCTTATTGAAACAGCAATCTCATAAAAGTTTAACTTGATAGAACCAGGCCAGAGATAAGGGAATTAAATCAGAACAGACCCTGAGAAACTGTGGTTGGGCTGCTCCCAAACCCATGGAGACTTTGGTTCCCCAACACCAGGTTTCCATGTTATTGCTGGCCTACACATTTTGTAGGTCTAGCCAGCTTGACATTGTTATTTGGATTCTCTCCCCACTAGAAGGGCTTACCCAATAGATGCATAATTATGACCGCCATAAAAGGCAGTGATGAAAGGGTTAAAACCATTATCTCCACAGACAGACAGACAGAGGACAGCAGGCTAGGTTAGCAGAATTCTTACAACCCTCCACCTTGTGAGCACCATGGCCTCTTAGGGAGTTTTCATCCCATCCTGAAGCTAATAACATTAATCATTAGCCAATTTAGAAAGGTTAATGGGAGGTTTTAGTGATAGGAATATTTTTACGAAGTTGGTGTTCCTGGGAATCAGGATATAAGAACATAAGAGAACCATGAGTATGGCATCACCAATAACAAGGCTCTACACCCAACTCATTTCACATGTAGGACACTATGGCACTGTAAAGTGTTTCATCCAGTTCTTCAGGGATGGGCCAGCCAACAAGAAGCAGACATAATTCCAGACTTGCTCCCTAATCCCTCAAAATTGTCTTGCAAACTAAAAATGTGTTTGAATTGTCTTTTATTTTTAAACTAGAGACCCAATGCATGAAATTCATGTAAGGGTAGGCCTTCCTTCCCCAGGCTGCCAGCTGTACAGCCCCGGCTCTCACAGCCCCATGCCCAGGCCCCACCCCCCACCTGCACCCACATTGGCCTGGCACTGCCTGCATCTGCCACCACACACCCCCAGTTCCCTGGTTCTGCAGAACCTCCCACCCTTGATCTATTGCCCCGCCGAGGGTGACCTGAGCCTCTCTCTTTGGGGCAATCGTGGAGCCCCCCGATTGATCGCCCTGCAGGCCAGTGGCCTGGGCCTCCCTTTGTGGGACGATTGTGGGGTGATGGCAGGGCCCCCCGACCAATCACATGGCACCTGCTTTGGCTGGCCTGGTGCCAATGTGTGTCATAGTGTGGTTGTCCAGAAGGCCATCTGGACAGTCGTTCTGCTGCTGTTCAGTCATTCAGTCAATTTGTGTATTACACTTTTATTATTATAGATTGGAAGCCCAGCATGCAAAATCATGTGTCCTCACCCACCCGCACAGCCTCATCGTGCTCACAGCCCTGCCCACCCATGCCAATCTTTGGTCGTTACAGCGTTAGGGCCACTGGGTTTTTATAATATAGACTAGAGGCTCAGTGCATAAAATTTGTACACGGGCATGCGGGGGGGGGGGGGGGGGATTCCCTCAGCCCAGCCTGCACCTTCTCCAATCCGGGACCCCTCAGGGGATGTCCAACTGGCGAGCCGCAGTTTGCCGACCACTGGTATAGTGGAATGCATTTTTCCCTGTTGATGGTCACACTAGGGGGTCTTTGGTAATGCAACTTAATTGTGGACACAAGAGACTCTGAGTATAATCACACTCAAGTTTTTCTAGGAGGCAGTCATCCTTGGTAATTGGGAAAGTCTGAAGGCTCAGATTTAGCCTGAACACAAGACTAGTGAGTTACTATCCTTCACCCACATCCTCCCAACAACCCATGGAGCTGAACCCCCAGCTCCATCCAGTGGAGAGGGTAGGGAAAAGATGGAATAGAATTGCTAAGAATTCAATAGGAAGGCCAAACACAGGAAGAGAAAGAACAATGAGTGGCAGCAGCCTGGGGGACTGAGTGTGGACCAGAAGGGTTAAAGACACTGGAGGACAATGGAGGGCCCATGGGAAAGGTTCTCTGATGGTCCAGAGAAGCAGAGACGCAAGAAGAAGAATGGAGGATAAAGATCCAGATTGCCCACTAAGGAGCATTTTGGGCGTGTTGACTAAGGTCCAGGAGCCACTCCCAAATACCACCCAAAGTGGACTCTGAATGAATCACAGGGGACACCTTGAGATTGAGGTGAAGAGCTATGTGTGTGTTTGTGTGTGTGTGTGTGTGTGTGTGTTTGTGTGTGTGTGTGTTTGTGTGTGTGTGTGCGTGTGCATGTGTATCTCTTTCTCTAGAGTCCACCCTTCCAGGCTATTTGTTTTGCCCATCTTCTTCACCTTATGTAAATACTTGCTCAGTAAGACTTTTTATTTTGTAATGGACTCCACTGTGGTGCCATTCCACTGTTCATGTGTACATTCATTATTTAACTTATTTAGCACTTATTTAACACTAAGTGCTAGGTGTTAGGTTCAGCACAGTAAACTGGACAGACAAGATCTGGCACACATGGAGCTTACCAATATGAGACAAACAACTAAGAAGTGAACGAATTCATTAAGATTATGTCAAGTTCTCTGAATAAGCAGAGTGATGCAATTGAAGAGAACTTGGACGGAAGGACGACATTGGACTAGGGTGGTCATGGAAGACCTTTCTGAGGAGGTGATATTAAGGTGACATCTGATTGAGGAAAAGGAGCTGCCCAAGAAAGAACCATCCCAGTAAGCAGAATAATGCTGATGCAAGTGCATATGAAAAAACACAATAGCAGCAACATGCCTGTGTGGCTGTAAGGCAGGAACAAGGGAGAGACACAGGGATCCTATGGGGGAAGGGGTTACATAGGGTCTTCTGAAAATGAGATAACATGGGTTGTTTGGGGTGTTTTTTCCTAAGTCCATGGGCACCATGGAAAGTTCTCAGCAAGAAATGGAATGATCCCACCTTTTTAAAAGATCTCTATACTGCCCTTTTTAGGTGATACTTACCAAAGGCCAAGGATAGAGGATGGTGACTCAGACTAGAGTGATAGCAACAGAAAGGGAGAGAAGGGACAGATTTGAGACATCGTTGGCATATAAAACACTTGCTAATGACCTAGACATAGGGGAGTGGGAAATGTTAAGGGCAGAAGAAAAAAGATTATAGCAAAGAATGTCAAATAGTTCACTGAAAACTAAACATTTCAGCTAAATTTTGACATTTCACCTACATCATGAGAACCTCTAAATACATAGCAAATATGGAGTTGGTTTCATGTTTAAGTTTACTTTTTTTCTTTAGATAACAGATATAGACACATCAGTGGTGTCTCCTTCAAAGCAGGAACCTTGGATGTCTGTATACTTATTTTAGTTAGAACCAATGTGTTCCCAGAGCTCACCTACCTATATTGACTAAAAAGATCATGTTTCCTTACTAATCCAAATTGCCATGACTTTGAGGCCAAATGCATGACTTGAGTTATCTTCTCCCATGGACATTTTGGAGAATGACTGAAAGATGTTGGATATGACATCCATTGCTTCTAATAGACACTTGTCATCCTCTCAGCCACGGTGACCCCAAGTTCTGCCAGTCCCCTTGAACAAGCTGGAAACTGGTTCTCCAGGCTGCTTGGCCCTCCCCACAGCAAGGCACTCCCAAGTGCAGACTCCAGTGAGAAACACTTACATCTAACATTTTACTGGACACTCAGAGTTGACACAATCACAACTCAGGGAAATATTCACATGCTTATTAAAAGTGGTTACTCTACAATATTATCGACTATATTCCCTAAGCTGTAATTTACATCCCTGTGACTATCTGAAACCAATACAAAATAATGTAGACTGTAATTGAAAAATGAAAAAATTTTAAAAGTGATTACTCTGGAGCAGGGGCGGGAACGTCCAGCCCGGGGCCGTATAAGACCCATGAAATCATTTGGTCTGGCCCTGCCAAGGCAACCGCAGGTGGGACTCAAAATTCAATAAACCTAGGAGCTTTTTTCATAACGACATAAATTTATATTAAGCAGATTATATTAAGTGAATGATGTTATAAATACCCAAATGGCCCTTGGCAAAAAAAAAAAGCTTCCCCATCCCTACTCAGGTTCACAGTGCAAAAGCCAAACTCAGGCCTCTGCCTTGCTCAGCCTCCTCACAACTAATCTGCAGGTCTCTTTCCAATTCTTGAATCCAGTTCTAGCCCCACAGCTCCAGGCTACTGTGGCAGGCCTGCTTAGTTTCTCCCCAAAATGACTAGAAAAGGGAGCTTCCCCTTCCTACAAGAGGAACCTCACCCTAGCCAGTTTTGCTCAATGGATAGAGCCTCGGCCTGCAAACTGAAGGGTCTCAGGTTTGATTCCGTTCAAGGACACGCACCTCAGTTGCAGGCTCGATCCCAGGCCCTAGTAGGGGCCTGTGTGGGAGGCAACCAATAGATATGTCTCCCTCACATTGATGTTTCTCTCTCCCCTCCCTTCCACTCTCTCTAAAAATCAATGGAAAAATATCATTGGGTGAGGATTAAAACAGACAACAAAAAATTTTTTTCAAATATATTTTTATTGATTTCAGAGAGGAAGGGAGAGGGAAAGAGAGATAGAAACATGAATGATGAGATAGAACCATTGATTGGTTGCCTCCTGCATGCCCCCCACTGAGGGTCAAGCCCACAACCCGGGCATGTGTCCCTGAATGGAATCTAACCCGGGACCCTTCAGTCCACAGGCCAACACTCTATCCACTGAGCCAAACCAGGTAGGGTGACAACAAAAATGTTTTTTAAAAAAGAGGAACCATCAAACTACCCACCAGCTGTGATGCAGTTTCTATGGCCCCAGACATTAATCACAATAATCAATGGTTCATTTCCATCTTCTGGTCTTCTGTAGTATCTCTGAAGGCCATTCACTCAACACCTGGGGCTCCAATCCAGATAGTACTGGCAGAACCTGTTTAAACATGTTTGGTTTTTATAATCCTCACCAAGGATATTTTCATTGACTTTAGAGAGAGAAAAAGGGAGAGAGAGAGAAACATTGATGTCAGAGAGAAACATCCATCGGCTGCATTTCACACACGCCCCAACCGTTGGTCCAGGGACCAGGAATCAAACCCATAAACTTTCAGTGTACAGGATGATGCTCTTACCAACTGAGCCACTCAGGGCAGGGCTGAACATGGTTTAATTTTTATTCCCAGTCTTTTCCCCAATATGAAGAGGAGGTCAGGCTACCTTCCGGGTTTTGCAATATTCTTAAACAAATAAATTAACAAAATATACCTGCAGACACACACACACACATCTTCCTAGAACAATGTCAAAGATAAACACTAATATCTAAACCCATATTTAGAGAAGCTGCAAGGACAATGTCCTACTAAAACTATACTCGATTTTATTCACTAAAACAAACATCACATCTCAGCCTGAATACCTAGGATCAATTGATGATGACTTTCATTACACAAATGATTGTTCTTGGCCAAACCAAAGTGCTTTTTCTGCTGATTTTTCCCATAATGAAGGAAATCTGCCACAACAGTGAGTTGATTTCCCAGCCTCTAGTAATTCTCAGGAACATTTAAAGAACAGTTCCACTTCTTTAAAAAAAAATATTTTTCCACTGGGCATCACTACACAATGATGCAGTC
This sequence comes from Plecotus auritus, assembly GCF_963455305.1. Taxonomy (NCBI): domain Eukaryota; kingdom Metazoa; phylum Chordata; class Mammalia; order Chiroptera; family Vespertilionidae; genus Plecotus; species Plecotus auritus. Next base: position 104,421,643 of record NC_137770.1, on the reverse strand, counting down.
ATGGCTTAAAATATTTTGGAAATTCCTCCTTTGGAATTACCTCCAGAGCCAAGAGCACATTCTTTCAAAATAGTCTCAATGGTCATAAATCCTTATACCAAGAAGTTGCATTTGATTCTTAAAACTAACCAAAGTAATTAAAAATAGAGCTGCTGAATATTGGTGATCAAGTCGGTAACACTGCTTTGGTATAAAACAAAATGTAATTTCTAACTATTAGGCAAGTTTTGTTTTGTGGGTCATGAAGTATCTCTGAAGGCCATTCACTCAACTTTTTCTTTTTACGTTTTTACTCTGTGCCAGGTTACTGTATGGGGCACGAACCCAGAAAATAACTAGTGACAGTGTGAAATGAGACTATTTACAATGGTAATGTATATAAAACCTCAAGAATCTTTGCATATCACAATCTAGCAGAAATAGACAATATAAAAATAATCAATCTAAGAACTAAGAGGAGTTGAGCAAAGAGTTTCAAAAAAAGGTTTAAGCAAACATGTATCACAGTAAGTAGAGTTTTCCCCACGGCTAGTTTGAAGGCCACATTTATTCAGATATATTTGTTGAGACACCTACTCTGTTACTTTATAATCATACTTCAGAATAAAGAGGCATGAACTTGATTTCACCCCCAGAGTTAGGGAAGTAGACTCAAACAAGATGTTACTTTTGCCTTTGCTTCTTGACCTTTTCTTGCCTCATAACACACTTTCAGTTACGATCTTGGGCTTTCTCAGAGCAAAAGCCTCTTGGCTGCCATGCACTATAGTTATTTAGGAAATCCCTTATGACTTCCAAAACATTCATATGTTTTTCCTGGAATAATATTGAACACATTTATATGCAATAGCATTTTCCTGCCCCATGCATGTTTATGAACCCCAAAGTACTTTGCTTAAAACCAGTCCCCACTGTTTCATGGTGTTGCAGTGGCTGTTGAACAGCACCCTATTATTAAAGGCACGGAACCCGGCAGGGAAGGGAGGTTCCTAAGTATTGGCCGGGGAGTGAAGGCACAAAGCAAATGTGGCTGCTCCAGATGCAACTCCAGCCAGGCCCCATGACTGTGGAATAAAGAGTATCTTGGGGTTTTGGGTGGCAGATTTTATAGTCAAAATCTCCATTTTATATCTCCCCTAAAAATCTGAAACACCAATTGCTACTCTAGGGTTTCTCCAAAGCCCTTTCCCAGGACAAGCCAGAAGGAGTAATGAGCTGAGAGATTTCAGCAGTGGCACCAGCATGAATTTGGACTGTCATTTTTCACTTTTCATCCAAATTGTCTCCTGGATTTCTAAAGTAAACACTAGGAAGGAATGAAATAAAATAATATAGCAACTGTGGAAGTCACAGCTTTCTGGGTCTAGGGGATGAAATGTTTCACTAGGCCAGCCAGGTACCTATACTCTTATGAATCAAAAAGTAAAGAGAGTAGAAAGGAATTTTAGTCATATCAGAATTTCACCTACACTACCAACTTTTCTTTGACTTGCTCCATAAATATTTTACTATAAACTTTCAAAGTTTATAGGATCCTTAAGACTTATAAATAGGTTGAGTAACTGGAAACCAATGACTGATACCTACCATAGGGATCTTGATTTTATTTTAAGATTCCATTAACAGAATGCATTCCACCCAGGATTCCATGAAAGGACAAACTTCTCTCTCAGTTGCAGTTGTGGCTCTGCAGGGGGTTAAGAAAAGTGGCTTCCACTTATCAACTTCAGTTGGTTTGGGGCCTCTCTCAACAACTCAGAAATCAGACCTGGAGCTTTCATGTCTCATGCACTTAGAGTTCGTGTCTGGTGGCTTGCTGTTTTGGGCTCTCATCCCAAAGAGACCCCAGTGGCCTGGATCCATGATGCTGGCATCATGTCCATATTCCCCAAAGCAGAGAAGGCCCTGCTTTCTGTGTCCCAATCTTGTCCTATTGCATTCTGGGTATCACAGGCCACTGGCTTTAAAAGGAAGTATTTCCAAGGTGCCCTTCGCCAAGCTGCAGTATTGTGTGCCTAAGAAATATGCATGAGTGTCTTCAGGTTTTCAGTGATCTGAATTTTATTGCCTTTTGAACTAATTATCCTGATTTCCAAATCCTATAAAAATACATAGCACTATGCTTATCAGTCTAGACAAGCTTAATTCTTCTCTATATTTGGTTACATTTGTTCTAATGATTGAATTGTGTGTGTGTGTGTGTGTGTGTGTGTGTGTGTGTGTGTGTGTGTGTGTGTTTTCTTCAGTAATAAAGATGTCTAGATTAAAGTTTGGTCCCTAAAGGTGTGTAAATTGATCACAGCAGACATAGAAACACGGAAGCAAACATAGAAGCTGAATATTATAGTTCCTTTGGTTTGTAAGCTCCTTCAGTGCACAGCTTTCATTATCTTACCTCCACAGTGTAGATGCGCCTTCAACATAATTGAAACTGAAATCAACATTAAACTGAATCAACTGTAAGGAATTATCAGAAAGTAATCCTATATAATAAAAGCCTAATATGCTAAGTGTCCACTCATCCTGTGACTGGTTGACTGTTCAATCAATCAAAGCATGATACCCAGAATGCAATATGCCAATGATATGCTAAGGCTGCTCAACCACTTGCTATGACATGCACTGACCACCAGGAAGCAGACACTCTGAGCGGTAGGTTAGCTTGCTGCTGGGGTCCAGCCATTCAGGACTGAGTGAGATGGGCCAGACATGCCCTGCAGCCCTCCCATGGTCCCTCCCTGGCTGGCCAACCTCCTGCATCCCTCCCTGACTGGCCGGCCCCAATCGGGACTGGGCAAGATGAGGCCAGATATGCCCTGGAGCCCTCCCCATAGCCCCTCTCTAGCCCTTACCATGCACCAGTGGGGTCCCTGGGCCTGGCCTCTGCCCTCTCACAATCTGGGACCCTGAAGGGGATGTCAGAGAATTGGTTTTGGCCCGAATCCCAGAGGCCACTCCCCTCAGGAGGGTGCCAGATGCAGGGCTCACACCTGGCAAGCGCTGCTGTGGTGGTGCAAGCCTCTCCCTGATCAGGATTGATTGGGTGTGAGCCTGTGGCAGGCGCAGTGGGTCTGGGATGAACAGGAGTGGCAGGTAGGAGCTGCTGGCAGCGTTGGACTGTGGGTTTCAGCCCGATCCCTGCAGGCCACCCTGAGGGACCCCACCTGTGCATGAAATCGTGCACCAGGCCTCTAGTTATCACATATCAGAAGACAATTACCCGTTTGGTAAAGCTTTGGTAGAGAGGAGCCTCCTTTTGAACATAAAACCCCAGTACTTATATATATATATACTAAAGGCCCGGTGCACAGATTCATGCACCTGTGGGGTCCCTCGGCCTGGCCTGTGGCTCTCTGACATCCCCTGGGGGGTCCTGGATTGTGAGAGGGTACAGGCTAGGCCAAGGGACTCCATGGGTGCATGATCAGGGCTGGGGAGGGACCGCAGGAGGGCTCCAGGGCGCATCCAGCCTGTCTCACTCAGTCCCAATCGGCAGGACCCCAGCAGCAAGCTAACCTACCGGTTGGAGTGTCTGCCCCTTGATGGTCAGTGAGTATCATAGCTACTGGTCGAACAGTCAAACGGTTGCTTAGGCTTTTATATATATAGGTTGGAGGTAGTTTTGTACATTACAAAATAATCTCTCCTGGTAGGAAGGAATCATCACAGAATTCATTTTAAAAAGCAAAGTCATTCAGAATGGAATTGCAGTTCAAACATTTGATTTATACACAACTCTGTGAGTTTTTCTGTTACATTAGTAAAAGTATTTCTGTACAGGAAAATAAAACACCTTAGCCTTGCATTGATAGGAAATTTGATTACCCACTTAGATATATTGGGTCTGATAGTTGCCTACTTTTGAAAATGCTTTGATTCTCCTCCCTATCCACCATTTTAGGATCTGAGTTTCCTGAAGCTTTGAAATCAAGGCCCATATAATATATTTCCTTAGGCTCTGCTATAAAATTTAGCATTAAATAAAAGGCATGCAATGATTTTTTTTGGGGGGGAGGGGCAGGTCCAGTGTATTGTTGCCAAATCCAGGATGACTTCCAGGAGGAAATGGTCTTTCCATTTTCAATCCTTTTGTCTTATTATGGCATGCCTTCCTTTGTATGTTTTATCAAAGATCCCTTTCTATCTTTTGAAAACTCAGTGCCTATGTTTGACTTCCTTATTTTATGTGTTGGGGGCGGGGGTGGGGAGGGACACATCTCTTGAAGTATGTCATATTCCATACTGGAGGTCAACTCAGTGGCACATGATATTCATATCTTTCTCAGCTGATTTTTTTTCTTTTTAATGTAGGCAATTATTTTTGGCTCAATATGCATTTTTTACTAGGTAACTAGGACATAAATATTTTCACTTGCTTTTCTAGTTCAAGAACAAAATGGCACACCATATTCTGATGACAGGCACAGCTTGGCACCAAACTGGATCTGAGGAGAAAGATCTGAGGTGGGTCAGAGAAGCATCACCAGACTTCAGAGCCTGCTGGTCCTTTGGAAAATAATCACAGTGTTCCATCTGCTGTCACCTGCCTTCACTTGTGTTCCTTTTGATAACTGCCTTTCTTTCAGGGCTGACTGAATAGGAGCTATTGATTTAGTGCCTGAAGATCTCACAAGGTTCAGACATGAAAATGAAATCTGGCCTTAGGGCTGGAGTGGGGGTGGGGGGGTGGGCGGGAACCACTTCCTGCCCAGAACAGAGCCCAAGCAGGGTCAGGGGCTGGATCTGCTCAATGCTGGTTAACAAGGTAACTTTGCTATTTATCAAAGGGCAGGACCAATCTGGTGAGCCAAAAACAGAGCAGAAAAATAGATCTTTCTTCTGAAGTTCAGATGAAAATATTTTCCATGTTTCTAGGAATAAAAAATCGAAAGCCTCAACTTTTCTCCATATCATAGTTGTACGGGAACTTTCCTAGTTAGAAACAGTGATGGGTACAAATTATGTCTGTTCATGGGAAGCCAGGCACTTAGGATACATATATCTCACAAATGCAATAAAAAAGATCACCCAGCATGAGCATGCCTTTGATGAGGCATCCATTTATTATATTTAGTTGTTTCTCAATAATCACACAACTAGCCTAATCACACAATGGGCTTTATAATAATGAATTTTCAAAAGAAAGCAAACATTTGCTTTGAAAGATATTCTCCAATGAATTTGGCATGTGCTCATTTGAAGACTTTCATCTTCAAATAGGTCCGGGTTTCTCTTTTATCTAGCTGCCTGACTTGTTGAAAATTTCTCTGACACACAAAGGAAATCCTACAAAATGTCCAGTCTTACTCAAAACTTCAAAAGTACTCACTGAGCCAGATAAAATCTGTCCCATGATTTTCTCTCTCCCTTACAAATATTTAGGGAAACATCACTCTGAATCCAGGGTTAATCAGTTAGATCTTAAGATGTTTATAAAAAACTTAGGACCCTTGAATGAATCAAAATGAGAAAGGACTCTGTACTCAGAGGTCTACGGTTTTATTATGTAAGGCCATGTGCTTTGAGGAGACCAGCAAAGCCACTCAAACAATGACAGCTCGAAAGATAGAATATTAGAACATTTGGACAGACCTGGCTGACTGTGGCATCTGCTAACTCAAACGCCTCCTAAAAATTCCTGAAAGATCAATGCCAAGCCTGTAAGACTCCAAAGCTCACTGTTATAGGGCAAAAGCCTACAATCAAAGTTCACTGGGAAAGCACACTCCAAGTTAAATTAATCCCACTGACTGGCATTCTGGGGGAAATCTGCGCCACGGATTTGTGCCATCTTCCCAAGAGCACGATTATTTTTGAAGTACAGGAATATTGTATTTCTGAGTTGTGAAACTAAGCAGTAAGATTCTGCCCCATCATGACCTCACTAGTGGCTCCATGGTCTAAACTCAACCACCTCCTCATCTAGAGACTGCACATCTTCATTTATCCGCTTAAAATACACTTGCCGGAAAGCACATTTGAGATAAGATAACCTTTCAAGCTCTCTTCCACTACAGATTGTACTTTTTGTTGGCATGCAGTAAGAAAATTCAATCTGAGATTAGAGGTTACAAAAGGCTATGAATGAGAGCCTGTATAAGAAAGTCTGTGCATGAATTATCCCAGAATCGGAAAAGTTAATAAACCAATTAACATTTACTGAGCATTAGGGACCTTCAAAAAAGAAGGATCAGGTTGCCCTAGCTGGTTTGGCTCAGTGGATGGAGCGTCGGCCCTAGGACTGAAGCGTCCTGGTTTAATTTCAGTCAAGGCACATACCTGGGTTGCAGCCCTGGCCCTGGTCAGGGTGCCTACAGGAGGCAACCAATCAATGTGAGACATCAGTGTTTCTGTCTCTCCCCCTCCCTTCCACTCTCTCTAAAAATCAATAGAAAAACATCCTCGGGTGAGGATTAACAACAACAACAAAACCCAGAAGGATCATGTTGCAGTTTTTTGGAAAAAAAAAAACAAAAAACTAATTAGTATCATTGACTGAGATATACTTGTTATGGAAAGCTATGTTTTTAATTTTTAATTGTTCAATAAATGGCAATAGGCAGCCTTTTCCTTAGTTAACTCCCCAGCTGTAGAATCATTGTGGGAAATTAGCTCCATTTCAGTGTTCAATCCTTTAAAACCAGGGTTTACAGCTTTGCTTGCCTAGTGTCTGTCATTTGTAAGACCTTAGAGAAGGAAACCTTACTTTCCCTTCGATATGTAAAAATGCACAATGTTAGGAAAGCAGGGTCCCATCTATATAGTATACAAAGAATAAAGTTGATCATTGCCCATAAAATGATCCAGAAAAAAAGAAAAAAAATTGTTACACTGGGCTTTGTAAGGAAATCTTTAAATCTCATTTTGTGCTTAATAACCTTTATTGGAGGACAATTTCTTTCTAGCTTTTTATATAAATATTAGTGCCCTAGTGCACGGATTCCTGCACATTGAAAGGAAATTAATTAGAAGGTGGCTGGTGGGGCAGGACTGGGTGAGATGGGCCAGACATGCCCTGGAGCCAACCTCCCGCAGCCCCTCCCTGGCAGACTGCACTTGGGGCTTGAAGGTGTCTGCGGAGTGAGCAGGGTCCCTCCAGCAGGTGGGGTCCCTCGGCCTGGTCTGCAGGGATCAGGCCCGAAACCAGATCTCCAACATCCCCCTAGGGGTCCCGGATTCTGAGAGGGTGATTCTCGGGTGATGCACCCCGGAATCTGGCTCCCTCCTCTCTGGTTCTGGGGTGCATCACCTGAGAACCACCGCTGCCAAGTCACCGCAGTTTGGCAGCTTCTGCATTGAGTGTCTACCCTCTGGTGGTCATTGCATGTCATAGCTACCGGTCGGACGGTTGGACGGTCACTTAGCCTTTTATATATATAGACTAGAGGCCGATGAATGAAATTCATGCAAGAGTAGACCTTCCTTCCCTGGGCTGCCGGCACTGGCTTCCCTCTGGCACCTGGGACCCGGGCTTCCCTTGCAGCCCCAGCTTCATCCAGAAGGTCATCTGGAAGGATGTCTGGTTTAATTAGCATATTAAACTTTTATTATTATAGATATATCCCAAGTTGTTTAAGCTGCCTCACTAACATAAAGTAATATCACAATATAAAAAGTTTTTCCAATAAAAATTTTTACAATTCCAGGCAATGACTTACTTTAAGCTATCAAATAATGGATGTTCTCTTAGAGTTTGTTTATTATCTCTGGGTTTGTTGTTTCCATTTTGCTGCTCCATATTTTTCTGTTGCTGCTACTTTTAGTGTATCAGAATAATGCTACTTAGTCGTGCATCTCTTAAGTTATGTACTTTTCCAGGTACATAATAATGTAAGCATTATAATGAATTTTATAAAATATCTCCTCATCCTTCATTCTTTCATTTAGTGGAGTTTCATTGTTTTGCTTAAAATAAGTAGAACACTGTTTCATTTTGAATTTCTTTTCTATGAGAAGATATATATCTGCTTTAATAGAATTTAACCTGGCAGTTTTATTCTGACGGTGCTAACTTTGAGAAATGCTTCATGTCCACATATGTTATATCCCTCATTCAGTGACAATAGTTTGCGAAACATTTACTCTCCATAAAAGATTTATGATCTCCTTTTGTTCCTCTGTGTCTCCTAGTTTCCCACCACATTTCTACATAATAATTCCCTCCTCCCCACACAGATCCAAAGTTCCATTTTCCCAGAATTCTTCTCAAGGCTCAGTAAGTATATCAAATTTCTGCTTCACCATGGTGGGACTATCTCATACAATCTCTAACTCTCAGTCTCATATACAATGATATTTTAATTGTGTGTCTTATTTGAAAGATATCTGATCATGTAGTATTAACTAAGTTCCTATATTTACTTTGGAGCAATATTTCTTTCCTGGGGCTCATTTGGCTGGTTTCATATTCTGGTGTAATAATATATCATACACAAACTTAGGGAAGAAATTAGAAAAACAGTCTATTCATAAGAATGATTTAAGAAATCTACTGGGTTAGAAGCCTTTCTCTCCCAGTTGAGATCATTTCATTTATTTTTTTAAAGATTAATCTATAAATTATATCCTAGGGGAAAACTTCTAACTGTGTAGAGTGAGCACCAAATCTCTATGTACGCTTTATTTGTGTAGCAGGGTATCTCAATGCCTTGGGAGAGCCATGCTGTTTCTTGAGCTGGGAAGTTCAGGAGCAGAAGAGCCTGGCTCTCAATGGCGGGGCCCTGTTCTTGATGGGGGCAGTAGCACTCTCCCTGCTGCAGTTCCATGGACCTGACTGGACAGAATATTCCTGGTTTTATTTCATGTGTGCCATTCCTCTTCACTGTCACATACTCAAGAGAACAACTGTTCCCACAGTCTATATGGAAACATTCTTTTTGAAAAATCTTGACTAGGAAACTGATACATATCTCTGAGGTTGAAAAAACAGAATCGTCATTCCTGAAACTTTGGTTCTTATAAAGAAATTTTTGTACAGGTACCTACTGATTTGTTTATACTGGAATTTATGTTGGGTTGCCTAAAAATGACTGCCTGGAGCTATTGGCCACAAAACTTCCTCTCTATCTCCTTCTTTTTCCCCTTGTAATTGATGCCAAGGCCTCTTCTAGGGACCCTTATTCCCACTCTTCTTACTCTGTCCCAGTGTTTGTTTAGGGCAAAACCATAAGTGGCCAAGTACGTAGTGCCATGGGAAAATGGAGTGCAATGCTTCATGTGGACTGTCGATCCTTCCCGCTCCCCATCCTTACTCCCATGCCCCATTGTTCCAGTTACCATTGCTGCATAACAAATTACTCCAAAACCTAACAGCTTAAAACAATCATTTCTGGGAGGAAAAAATGGCAGTGGAATGGACGGATGTGTCCTGAGCCTTGTCCAGGAGCAGATAGAATGAGCAGCTGAATCGAATAACATCCATCCTGAATTGGCAAAGGAGAAACAGCTGGTGAGACAATTCGCAGCTGGAAAGGGCAGAGGACCCCTGAAGAAAGGTAAAATCAAGGATCTGGGCTGGAGAGAACTGCAAGACCTTCGATCCCAGAGGGTCAGAGGGAAACTGCATGGCACCGAGCTGCGTCCCTTAGGACAGGCACAGTGTCTGACTGTGGAAAGGAGGTGCACAGGACTGCTGGTGGCAGGGGATTCTAGATCTGGGTCCACAGTCACGACAGCCTGAGCCCAGAGGGGGCAGCCTGGAGGGCTGCTCAGACCACGCAGTGCCAGCAGGAGCGGGGCTCGCAGAGGCACAGCTCTTTCCCCTCTCTGTGGCCTGTGCTTTTCTTCACTGAACCTAGTTCATAGGACCTTTCAGATACAGACACTCACCCGTGGCTGAGATGCAGGAGAAGGTGTGGAGTTGTGGAATCTGGGGAGAGGCTGGGGAGAGGAGAGGGTCCAGGAGAAGTGGCAGCAAGTCTGGCACTGAGTCATCCCTGATGCTCAGGACCTAGATAGCCATTTTCTCCTGAAGAGATAACCCCTCCCTGCAGTCTCCAGGCAACCAATACAGCCACACCCAGACTATACTCTGAGTGTTACAGAGGATACAAAAAAAAAAATCTGAATAGTACCTGAGAGTCCATAGGAACTGGCCTAGCAAGAGGCCTTCAGTCCCAGCAACAGGAAACTGAGAAGCCACAGACAGTACTAAAGAGTGGCATCTTAATAGCCAAAGGAATGACACTTCACTTTTTCATTTTTATTTTATTTTATTTTATTATTATTTTGTTAACTCTTTTTTTATTTTCTTTTTTTCATTTATTTCTTTATTTTCTATTTCTTTACACATTATTTTTCCATCATTCCAATTTATGTTATTTTTTATCCTCATTTTTAATCAATTTTTAATTTTTTTTAATTATTATTTTCTTCTCTTTCTCATTCTTCTTATCCATTCATCCTCTACACTGAACTGAGGTCCTCCCCATATTCATCCAATTCTTAACCTTACTTTCTGTATATAAGATTCTGCCCCCACCCTCTTTACTGGGAATTTGGTGTTTGTATGTTTTGGTTTACCTGTTTGTCCTCTGGTGATTTCTCCCCATATATATTTTTTCCTTTTTTCTTCCTTTTTCTTTTTTTTCTTTTCTCTCATACCATTTTTTCTCTCTTCAATATAATTTGTGCTCTCTTTTCTCTCCCTAATTCTTTTTTCTCTGGTGGTCACTTATACTGGGGTTATTGCTGTCATGAGTACATTCGTGTTTGGTTCCCTTTGTGCCATGTCTTGCCGAGGTGAATTTTATCCTTGGTCAATGTGCTAGAGAGCAAGCCACATAACCAGACACCCAGAGAGGAGAATCCATCCACGAATGGGTCAATAACACTCCAGACCCAACTACAGAGGCAGGAAGAAGGCAGCAATGAGGGAGAAAGTATGAGTGAGGGAGGGAGCAAAAAAGCAGTGTGTGGTCATGTGGGGTGTGTGTGTGTGTGTGTGTGTGTGTGTGTGTGTGTGTGAGTGAGGCACAGTTAGATTTCTCAGGGCCTTCAGGGGCAGGCTCACTGGGTTCACCTAACTAGGCAAGCTCTGTTACCCTGTTACCATTGCAAACAGTCCCGGAGAGGACAGCTCATCCTCAGAGGCCTCGCCCTTTTGAAGGGGAGAGCTGCTGTGACTGGGAGTCCAGCCTCACCTCACCCAGGTTGCCCTCAGATAACACCTGGGACTCTACAGCCACCCCTGCCAGGGACCTGCTATCTCAGCTGTGGTCCCATGATCAATAAGACTCCAGCCACTCCAGGCATAGGCTCCTGTGAGCTATGAAATGGCTCCCCTATGACCAGCCCAATGCTTTAGCCCAGGGCACTGTGACCATGTGAGCAGCAGACATGTGAGCAGCCTACTCCTGTCTGAGGAGCAGCAAGCACACAAGCAGCCCACCCCCATCCAAGGAGTAGCAGCTGCATGAGCAGCCTGCCCACAACTGAGGAGCGGCAGCCATGTGCAGCCCTCCCCTGTCCGAGGAGCAGCAGCTGCGCAAGCAGCCCGCTCCCATTTGAGGAGCATCAGTTCCATAAGCAGCCTGCCCCCATTCGAGGAGCAGCAGCTGCCTGAGCAGCCCACCCCAGTCTGAAGAGCAGCAGCTGCACAAGCAGACATCCCACATCCAAGGAGCGGCAGCCACACGCAGCCTACCCCCAGCCAGGAGCAGCAGCCACACACAGCCCTCACCCATTGGAGGAATAGCAGCCAGACGAGCAGCCCGCCCTCATCCGAGGAGCAGCAGCCATATGTGCAGCTTGCCCCCCCATCCCAGGAGCAGCAGCTCGCAAGCAGCCCACCCCCGTCCCAGGAGCAGCAGCCCCATGAGCAGCCCACCCCCATCCATGGAGCAGCAGCCACACGAGCAGCCCGCCCATGTCTGAGGAGCAGCAGGTCCACACAGCCCAACCCATCTAAGGAGCAGCAGCCCCTTGAGAAGTCTGCCCCTGTCCAAGGTGCAGCAGCTGTGTGAGCAGCAAACCCCCATCTGAGGAGCAGCAGCCACATACAGCCCGCTGCTGTCTGAGGAGCAGCAGCCTCATGAGCAGCCCACCCCCATCTGAGGAGCAGCAGCTATGCGAGCAGCATCCCCCCACCAGTCAGAGGAGCCACCACTGCTGCAAACAGCACCCATGAGAGGAGCTGCTGCCAACTGAGGAGCAGCCGCTGCTGCAACCGCCCAAGGAGCAACCACCGCCAGAAGAGCCACTGCCACCCAAGGAGAAGCCCCTGCACTACTCAATATCTAAATCCTTTGGTGAGAACAAAAATGGGTAGGCAAAGAAACCCTCAAAGGAAAGAAAAGGAGGAATCACCAGAAAAGCAGCTAAGTGAAACAGAGGCATGCAATATGTCAGAAAAATATTTCAGAATAAGGGTCAAACACTTCATTAAACCGGATAGATGAAAAAAAATCAACAACTTATGTAAGAATCAAGAAGAAATAAAGAGTGATATAGCTGCCATAAAAATCACCATGGAAAGTTTCAACAGTAGACTAGAAGAAGCGGAGGACTGAATTAGCGAATTAGAAGACAGGTAAGAAAAACACACCAAAACTGAACTGCAATAGGAGAAAAAAAATTAAAAGACAGAAGGAGAGCCTAAGGGAAATGTGGGACAACATGAAATGAAGCAACATACGAATAATAGGGGTACCAGAACAACAGGAGGAGGAACAAGGGTTAGAAAACCTATTTGAAGAAATAATGTCAGAAAACTTCCCTGATGAGGGGAAGAAAAAACTCATACAAGCACAGAGAGTCCCAAACAAGATGAACCTGAAAAGACTCAAACCAAGACACATCATAATTATGATGGCAACTGTTCAGGACAAAGATAGAATCTTAAAGGCTGCAAGAGAGAGACAGAAAGTTACGTACAAGGGATCTCCCATTAGATTATCAAATGATTTCTCAACAGAAACATATCAGGCCAGAAAAGAATGGAAGGAAATTTACAAAGTGATGAAAACCAAGGGACTGAATCCAAGAATACTCTATCCAAGAAGGCTATCATTCAAAACTGAAGGGGAAATAAGAGCTAGACAGACAAAAAATGGCTAAGGGAGTTTATCACTACCAAGCCAGCAAGGCAAGAAATGCTAAAGGGACTAGTGTAAAAAGAAGAAATAAAAAGGTAAGAAGGAACACAGGCACAAAAAAAATGGCTACAAATAAGTACTTATCAATAATAACTTTAAACATAAACAGACTAAATGCACCAATCAAAAGACATTGAGTAGCTGAATGGATAAAAAAACATTGATGAGAGAGAAATATCGATCAGCTGCCTCCTGCACACCTCCTACTGGGGATGTGCCCACAACCAAGGCACATGTCCTTGACCTGAAAGGTCCCAGGTTCGATTCCGGTCAAGGGCATGTGCCTTTGTTGTGGGCACATCCCCAGTAGGAGGTGTGCAGGAGGCAGCTGATCGATGTTTCTCTCTCATCGATGTTTCTAACTCTCTATCCCTCTCCTTTTCTCTCTCTAAAAAAATAAATCAATAAAATATATTTTAAAAAATATTTGACAAAGGAGGCAAGAACATACAATGGAATCAAGACAGTCTCTTCAATAAATGGTGTTGGGAAAATTGGATAGATACATGCAAAAAAATGAAACTAGACCACCAACTTACACCATACACAAAAATAAACTCAAAATGGATAAAGGACTTAAACATAAGACAGGAAACCATAAAAATATTAGAGGAACCCACAGGCAGCAAAATCTCAGACATATGCCAAAGCAATTTCTTCACCAATACAGATCCTAGGGCAATGGAAACTAAAGAGAAAAACAAATGGGACTACATCAAAATAAAAAGCTTTTGTACAGCAAAAGAAATCATCAACAAAACAACAAGAAAGACCACTGCATGGGAGAACATACTTGCCAATGTTATCACCCATAAAGGTTTAATCTCCAACATTTACAGGGAACTCATACAACTTAACAAAAGGAAGATAAACAACCCAATCAAAAAAAAAAAAATGGGCAACGGACCTAAATAGATACTTTTCAAAAGAAGACATAAGGAAAGCCAAGAGATACATGAAAACATGCTCAAAGTCACTAATCATCTGAGAGATGTAAATCAAAACAACAATGCAGTACCATCTCACACCTATCAGAATGGCTATCATCAACATATCAACAAATGACAAGTGCTGTTGAGGATGGAGAGAAAAAGGAACCCTCGTGCACTGCTGGTGGGAATGCGGACTAGTGCAGCCACTGTAGAGAACAGTATGGACTTTCCTCAAAAAAATAAAAATGGAACTCCCATTTGACCCAGTGATCCCACTTCTAGGAATATATCCCAAGAAACTAGAAACACCAATCAGAAAGAATATATGCACCCCTATGTTCATAGCAGCACAATTCACCATAGCTAAGATTTGGAAACAGCCTAAGTGCCCATCAGCAGATGAGTGGATTAGAAGACTATGGTACATCTACACAATGGAATACTACTCTGCAGTAAAAAAAGAAGGAATTCTTACCATTTGCAACAGCATGGATGGAACTGGAGAGTGTTATGCTAAGTGAAATAAGTCATTCAGAGAAAGATAAATATCACATGGTCTCACTCATTTATGGAATATAATGAACAACATAAACTGATGAACAAAAACAGATCCAGAGACAGAGAAACATCAATCAGACCGTCAAACCTCAAAAGGAAGGTAGGGGAGTAAAGGGGTAAGGGGGAGAGATCAACCAAAGGACTTGTATGCATGCATATAAACCTAACCAATGGACACAGACAACAGAGGAGTGAGGGCATGAGTTGGGGGGGGGGTGGGCAATGGGGCAATAAGACCTCTTCCCAAATACATTTATTTGTTCCTTTATTCATTGAACAAAGATTTATTGAATTCCTTCTATGTGCCAACTAGAGTGATATAAGCTGGTACTACAATAGGTAAAATAAAGGCAAAGAAATACTTGAAGGGCTTTTTTCCTAACTATCTTTATTAACTTATCCCATCTCTAGCATTGAGTCTTAATATTCTAGATTTTAAAATGTGCAGTAATAAAAAAAATAATTCTCTAACCTGCAAATTGGGCCATCCTCACATGAAATAAGATATTTTTCTTTCCTATCTTACCTCAGACACCATGTAGCAGCTGCTCTTTTGTGCTGTTAGAGCATCTGAAATTAAGGGAAATTAAACAAAATCCCCAAATACATTTTCATATTCACTTTATTTTATAGGTGCCCATGTGCTATTGATGTTGACATCTAATTTCATTTCACCTGGTGAAATGAAAAGCCCACTAAGAGATAGATGCCATGGTTTAGAAAATATAATAAACAATGTACTATTATGCACTGTATATTTTCCCCCAATTCTATAAGGACACCATTGGCTGAAAGCTCTTTAAGTCTATAGTGAGAGTTCAAGTAAATATAAATTTTTCTATTTTAAAAGATTTCCCATCATAGTTTATTTAAAACACTTAAAGTGCCAGTTAAAATTTCTGCCTTTTTTAGATTTCATTAATCATATAGTCACCACCATAATATAAATATAATGATGTTAATAACAATGATTATTTTAATATCCTATCTAATAAAAGAATAATATGCAAATTTACCATACTTCCACTACACCCACAGCCAATCAGGAGTGAGTAGGCAAATTAATCCAACCAAGATGGCTGCGGCCACGGAGAGAGCAGGAGGCTTGGGTTTCCCCAGGCAATGGAGGAAGCCAAGCTTTCCACACACCCTGGCTGGCCCAGGCCTCCGCTTAAGGCTACAAAGTTTCAATTATAGAAGATGAATAAATCCCAACAAAAATGTCTGTGGCCACAGAGCAAGCAGGAGGCTTGGCTCTGCTCAAGGCTACAAAGTTTCAATTATAGAAGATAAATAAATCCCAGATACCAGGGCCTCTGTTTGGGTTGCCGGGGGGTGTGGCCAGCCTGCAAACCACCACAGGCCCCTTACCCAGGCAGCCCCATGACCCAAGGGAACCCCCACCCTGATCCAAGACACCCTTCAGGGAAAACCAGCCAGCCCACACCCATGCACCAGGCCTCTATCCTATCTAATAAAAGAGTAATATGCAAATTGACCATCACTCCAACACACAAGGTGGCTGCCCCCAATGTGGTCAAAGATGACTGCCCCCATGTGGACACAAGATGGCCACCACAAGATGGCCAGTTGTGGGCAATCAGACCAGCAGGGGAGGGCAGTTGGGAGGGACCAGGCCTGCAAGGGAGGGCAGTTGGGAGCGATCAAGCCTGCAGGGGAGGGCTGTTATGGGTGACCATGCCTGCAGGGGAAGGCAGTGAGGGGTTACCAGTCCTGCAGGGGAGGGCAGTTAGGGGCAAACAGGATGACAGGGGAGCAGTTAGGCATCAATCAGGCTGGCAGGGGAGTGGTTAAGGGGTGATCAGGCTGGCAGGCAGAAGCAGTTAGGGGCAATCAGGAAGGCAGGCAGGCAAGCAGTTGGGAGCCAGCAGTCCTGGATTGTGAGAGGGATGTCCAACTGCCCGTTTAGGCCCAATCCTACCGGGATCGGGCCTAAACGGGCAGTCGGACATCCCTTGAGGGGTCCCAGATTGGAGAGGGTGCAGGCTGGGCTGGGGGACACACCTCCGTGTGCATGAATTTCGTGCACCGGGCCTCTAGTCAATATATAATGTAGAGTAAATAAATTTCCTTTGTCATATAATCAAGAATATGACAGTCATATTTTGAGCTCAAATGTATTTCTAACTGGTATGGGTATATGGAAAAATACCAAATGCATCAGTGTGTCCATAGAGCTTTATCATAGCTCATGCAAATATATATATAAACATATTAACATCCTATATAATAAAAGCCCAGCAACTGAAATGGCAGAATGACCAGAATGACCACAGAAATTAAGCAGCTTCTACACAGTTTCTCCTTGTTTGATGCTCTTCCCACTACTCCACAATGTTTCTTTATAATTGTATGTTTCCATTAAATGCAGATAAAAGATAAAATTCATATTGACTTTAATCACAGATATAGAGCAAATGGTGTTCTTCTAGCACTGGTTTTGGTTTCCTCTACATCATTTCAAATTTCCCCAAATATAAAAAGTCAATGTTAAGATTTAAACTAACCTGTATAAATGCCCTTCCATTGTTGAGGGAATGCAGTGCTCTCTGTCTTGAGAATTCCCAGAGCTTGTTAAGGGCTATTCAGGTGAACAACAGGTGGAGCTTACAACCCACAGCCTATATTTTCTTCCCTGAGCTGCATCAAGAATTTGCCACCCCAACAGCCAAGTACCAGGGAATCAGATTTAAGAGATGAGCCTCATAGATTTGGTATCAGTCTGGAAAGCACGAGTGGGAAATGGAAGTCAAATTCACTTAGTTTCCTTTACAGACATGTCAGCTCCACTTAGAAACCAACTGTCTTCCCTGCCAGAGAAAGAGAAAAAAACTGCTTTGTCTCATTCACTTCATCACATAAGAACACTTGATGGGCTTGACAGCTGCTGCTTGCTAATTACGGGGCAAACTTCTCAGCATGAGGTTTGTGGCATCAACAGGTCCTGGAACAATCCAGCAATTGTTTTGGGAAAGCTTGGGCACTGGGGTTGAGCATTTTCATGTCAGTTGTCCCCACTGGTTGTCATGACTTGGAGCTGCTCTAGTGGAATGAGGGAACAAAGTAATGAGACCTGCATACAGCTGATTGGCTCTGAACATTCTGGTTGTATTTCTGTTTCCAGCTGTTGAAGATATGATGAAGAGGGGTCAGTGTCTCACCACCTCCGCTCCACAAAAACACTCAATATCTTCCATTTTGGAGAGTTTAGTATTTATATAGGAAAAGTTTGCTCCCCATAGAAATGTAATATGTGGTGTGTTTTTTTAATGTATCTCAACACACACACACACACACACACACAGAAAAAGAAATGTAATATATGTTCAACCCACCATATGTATTTGAGGGTTTGTCATTTTTGAAACAATAACAAAGAGATTGCAAAAACAAATTAACTTTCATTCTCGAATTTTTTTTTTAAGGGAGAGAGAGGGAAAAGGGAAGGGAAGAAAAAAACAATACATTTTATTGGTAGATGTATTCTTAATGTTTGAAAGGGACAAAATATCAGGAACTGAGTAAAGGAAATGGTAATGGAGAGTTCCATCAGTCTGCCAATACTCATTTCCAATCCTTCATGAGCACAAGTCCAGACTGCATTTCCCTATCACCCTTACAGTTAGGTGACGTTGCCCAGTCCAGTGGAGCAGAGCAAGGAGTTTCACCTCTGGTCCCAGGCCTTCGGGGAGGTGGCATGCCTCCTTCATACCTTTCTCCACTTCTCACAAGTTGAAAATGCCTATAGTCAGGTTCAACTGTGCATGTGACAGTTCTTCCAAGGAATAGGGGGATAGTGGAGGACAGAGCAAAGACTTGGAAGGTCCCTAAATAGCTGTGGAACAGAGCCAACTGCATCTGGAACATTCACCTTGGACTGTCATATGAAAGAAATGTTTTTGTGGAGCAGAGGTGGTGAGACACTGACCCCTCTTCATCATATCTTCAACAGCTGGAAACAGAAATACAACCAGAATGTTCAGAGCCAATCAGCTGTATGCAGGTCTCATTACTTTGTTCCCTCATTCCACTAGAGCAGCTCCAAGTCATGACAACCAGTCATTTCTTTCATATGACAGTCTTTGTCTTTTAAGCCACTGCATTGGTTGGATCTTTTTGAACAGCAACTTCACCTTTTGCCCTAATACAGAAATGACTCTCAGAGCAGATTATAAAGGAATTTCCCAGGTTCCACCCTCTTCTTTACCAGCTCCCATACATCACATGTCATCTCAGAGAACGCCAAGCTTTTGCCAAGACTGTGGGCAATGGTTCCTTCAGCCTCCAAAATCTTTCCTTGGGAAAGCATTTTGCTCTTAGCAACAATGATGTCTAGCACTTTTTTAGAAGTGTTTGCTGCTCTCATCTCACAGCTCCAGCCAAGAGTCCTCAGGCTGTGGTCTGAAGTGACTTCCCTTCCAAGCAAGGGAAATCCGATCCATGGTCCAAGGAGTCTATATCTCCTACCAAGAGGCCAGCAAAAATTTGTGAATGCAGCAGTCAAATAAAACATGTAGAAACTGCTACAGTGCCTATAGCTTTTAGACTCACAAAGACGAAAATAATCACTTTTATAAATTAGTTCCTGGATACACTGAATAAAATTCTGTTTGGATGGTTATTTACAGAATAAGGTGTACATGCTGCCCAGAAACAGGCAATGAGTTTAACAACCATTGCCTGAGATGATTTTTATCTTTGATTTTAAAAAGTGATAAAGATTAAAGAATGTGATCTGTTTGGGTTGTGAGTGGATTAACATAAAGGATTAATATATGTTAATATATAACTTATTAACTTATATATAAGTTGCAATAAAACTTTATGCAGTGATGAAAATATTCTTTCTCTGCACTGACCAATATGGTAGTCACTAGCCACTGGGGGCTGATAAGCCTTTGGAAAGCTTATGCAAATGAGGACCTGAATTTTTAAATTATATTTAATTAAAGAAATGTATATTTGAATAGCCACATGTCTCTACTGTATTAGAGGTCACAAATTTGGACAAAATGCCAGCCTAGTTTTCCTGTAAAGGGCTAGATTGTAGGTGTTTCTCTCTTTTCCACGTCCAGCGCGGAAAGAGAGCGGGTCCAGTTCCTGAGTAGAGGAGCTGGGGATTGAGAAATAAAAGAAAGAAAGAGACCAGACACGAAGATAGAAGGAAAAGCTGGGAGCCGGGTGGGACCGCCGTCCTCTCTGATGGAGGGACAGGGACCCAGAGCCGACGCAGCAAGTTTATTTTATACCCCCAAATACCAGGGGGTTTCACCAGAACTTAGGATCAAAGGAGATTATTTGCATTCTTGAGTAGGCCCGAGCATTCCTGGTGCTTGACTGGATTTACATATCAAAGTCACACTACCCGACACCTGGGAAAGGTAAAAGTCAGTACTGATAACACTTCCACCTTCTTGGGGAATGTGTATCCAAGAGGCTCTGCCTGTCGCCTTGGACTCAACTGACAATAATTTAAAGAAATGCCCATGTGCCTTCCCAGGCCCTGTCTACACCAGATAATAACTATTTCAAGCATCTTGAGCCCTGTGGTCTCTCATGACTATTGCTCAGACCCGTAGTGCAGTGTGACAGCAGTCATGGGCAATATAGAAACTGATGGGCATGAATGTGTCCCAATAAGATTTGATTTACAGCCCAGCTGGCATGGCTCAGTGGTTGAGCGTCGACCTCTGAACCAGGAGATTATATTTCGATTCCTGGTCAGGGCACATACCCAGATTGCAGTCTCAATCCCCGGTGTGGGGCATGTAGGAAGCAGCAGATCAATTATTTTCTCTCATCATTGATGTTCCTATATCTCTGTCTCCGTTCCTCTCTGAAATCAATAAAAATATATATTTTTAAAACCTTTATTTACGAAAACAGGGTATGCCTCAAATTCACTGACAAATTTGTACTATGGTGTTTTAACAAGGCTGAGAAATAAATTCACATTAAAGGATTAATGACAATCTATTTTAATATTTGATTTTTTAAAAATGTTTACATGTATTTTATTTCTTTATTTAGGAATTTTTTCCCTTTTGATAAGAACCCATGGAAAGAGGTACTTAACTTAGAAAAGTTGATCTCAAATTTAAGCATTTCAGACCCAATGGGGATCTGGAAGGAGCAACTTGGAAGCAAAATGGCTTTTGTTCCTTGTGCCCCCACAAACCACATCCTGGAACTCAGCAGTCCCTTTCTCTGCCTTCTGGCCAGGGCCCTGCTCTCAGCCCCAGGCACTGTCCTGACAGAGCTCATTTCTCTTATCACCTGTATTTGGTGCCAAGATGTGAGATTTAAAAGGTAGACAAATCAAAGCCTTTAAGCACCTGGTAAAGGCAAGTCAATATACTCAATTTCCCAGAGTCTCTGAGAAGCCCTGTTGCATTTTTAAATTTTACCTCAAAAGCCATAACTGGTGAATATAGAATGTGTTGTGTCCTTCACATTAAGGCTCAGTAGAAAAGAGAAATTGAAAACGAGGGTTTCGGGGCCAAAAGCCACAGAAAATAGACTCAATAATGAAGAATCCGGAACAGTCTCAAAAGGAAATGCTTTGCATAGACTTTTGGTTTAATATTAATTAAAGAAAAATTTCCTTTGAGCCAACACTTGCACCGTGACACGTTACTTCAGGGAAGGGCTTTCCTCTGCTCGAGATTGGTGGCAATAACTGTAGCCTGGAGAATAAATACTGATCATTAGGAAAGAATACAGAGGATGCATAACATACCCAAAGTCACAGCATTGACAGCTTTTATTTGTGGTCATTTTGGAGGCAAATGGGTCTTCCAATGGAGTTATAATGTTGTCAATATTGAATAGAAAATGCTCATATACATATGACACCAAGTACAGTTAAAACACAAAGTTATTGGAAGCAAATATATATTTTTTCTTTTTTTTTCCCCTAGGGGATATTGTCTCTTAAGCTTAGCATTAAGAGTTGTCAGCAAAGCATTGCCTAGGGAGGTGTTTCTTAGACTCAATGGAGAGGATGCGTCCTGAGGGCCCCAGAACAAGGTTTAAATGAGGAACGGCAGTAATGTCTGCTTCCTCAATGGCTTATTTCTTTTCTGCCTCCCTTTCTCAGTACCTCTTACCTTCCAGTGCATCCCATTAATAAGAGCAAAAGTGCCTGCTGGCACTAACGCCCCAAGCCCCACACCACTTCAGTCAGTAGGGCAACTGCCAGGATCAGCCTGTGGCTAATTGGTGGGCATGCCCAACTTCACAGCTGAGCCAGCCGAGTGGCACTAGAAGCCAATGATGAAACTCTCCAGGGTGAGTTAACAGGTGCAGGTAGCTTGGAGGAGGTAGGGACAAAAAGAGCCCCTGAAGACACCACACCCATGTAACATTTTGGCAAACAAAAAGGACACAGAGAAAAAAAAAAAAGCATAAGAAGAGGGCTCCCTGCCTCAAGGAGACCTGATTGCTTTCTGCCCTCCTCCAGGCCCCCACCTCTCTGGGCTCCATCTACACCCTGTGTCACAAACCCACCTTGAGGGCAATCTCAGAGTTTGGTCATCAATGCAGGTCCCCTCTTAGGAGGATTCATTTGTCAGGAATGTTCACAAAGGTTTTGAATACAGGGTTAAAATCATGCCACTTCTCTCCGAGGGTTAGAAAAGGGCTGTCCTACTCAGATATTCTCAGCTGCAAGGGCCTCTCCTGCTCAGATCCACAGAGTGCCCAGCTGCATTTGATGAGAGTGACAACAAAACATTTCCTTGAGCCCCCTGACCAGGAGAAATGCATGCATGGCTCAACTTAGGTCCCATAGCACCAGTTGGGGCTCTTGGTGCCCGTCCCGGGTTGTCTTATGTAGAAGAGTCCCACAGGCTCTGATTCTAAAATGTGTGAGAAGTGAGAGAGCCTGTAAATCCAGACTTGGCCTGTTCTGCTCTAGACACACTTAATACCCACCAATCACTAAGACCTATGGAAGCCTTTTACTTTCTTACGGTTTGCCATGTGTTATAATGCCCACAAACTCTCCCATTACCCACACTGCCCCCACCAAAAAAAATCTGGGTCTCCTTGGTAACTGCTTACCAAGTTCTGGCTCAGAAATTCAGGTCATCATAAGTGGAATGGACCAGCAATGAACTTGAGTGAGATGATCCGAGTTCTAGTCCATCATTAAGAGACAATGAACCATTCAATTTGCTTAGATAAATTAAACGATTTATAAAAAAAACATCCAGCTGTCAAATTCTATCACTCTAAAAATTGACCAAATCTAGCATGCTACAATGTATTTTAGAGAGATTGAGAAAGCCCTGAGGAGTGGAATACAAGTAAATAAAACTGTCCTAGTTAAGAAAGAGGAGAAATTGCCAAATTAGCTAGTTTTAGAGAGTTTTTAATATTAGCATGAATGGTAAGAGGTGAAGATACCTAAGAAGTCAAGGACCTTAACAAAGAGTTTTAGATAAATTAATGAGTAATATTTTAAATATCTGTAGTTAACTCAGATCTATAGTGTAGAGACATCCTTTATCCTATGTAATAAAAGCCTAATATGCTAAGTGTCTGGTCGTCCAGTCAGGCATTCAACCAAAGCATAATATGCTAATGTTATGCTAAGGCCACTCAACTGCTCGCTATGACGTGCACTGACCACCAGGGGGCAGACAGTCAATCGACCAGTTGGTATGACATGCACTGACCACCAGGGGGCAGATGCTTTAACCAGTAGGTTAGCTTGCTACTGGGGTCCAGCCGATCAGAACTGAGCGAGACAATCCAGACATGCCCTGAAGGCCTTCCCCCCCCCCCCCCCCCCCCGCCGCACTGTCCCTCCCCGGCCCCTATCGTGCAGGGGTCCCTCGGCCTGGCCTGCGCCCTCTCACAATCTGGGACCCCTCGGGGGATGTCAGAGAACCAGTTTCAGCCCTATCTCACAGGCCAGGCCAAGGGACCCCACTAGTGCACAAATTCATGCACTGGACCTCTAGTATTAACATTTAAAAAAGTGTCTTAGGGAACTGCTTAGTAAATGGGTCAACCAATTTTAAAAAATGTTGTTTGTATGAGAGAAAAATTTAGTGAAAGTTGAAAAGTTGGAGAATTTCCTGGTGTTAAGATATAGAGTGGAAACACATCATTCTCCATGGAAATGTGATTCCAAAGGAAGTCTAAGATCTGTACACACATTTCAGTGAAATCACAGGTAGCAAAATCCATTGATGCCGCTACTGATCTATCCATAAATCAAATAAGGAAGTTCAGAATATATACAAGATATATACATGCAAGAGGGTTTTTCTCCAAGCTAAGGCAGTACAAACAGGAGAAAAGTCATTGACCAATGTTCAGAGGAGATCAAAGCTGGCATATTGGAGGAAATTCCTTCCCAGGTCATTTTCTCCTCCAAACAGAGGAAACCGGTCAGTTTCTAGCCAAGGGCAAGGGCCTCATCCTCATTGTGGCCATGTGTTGGCCCCATGCTGGGTCAGATGTTCTCTACCATTCTATGAGCCCCTGGACATTAAGGGGCAAGAATTTTTTTTAAATAATCAAGCACCACCTTGTATAGTCAATTTTCTAAAGTTCTAATTGAATTTCTCTTATGTTGGAGGACAAAAAAAGTCAGTGTATTAGGGATCACACTACAGAATGTTAGCATAATTTTATTCTCAGAAATAACGAGAAGTGTGCATGATGAGTCTACACAAAGATGTTTATTGTAGCACTTTTGTTTGGTAAAAAAAATGTTTACTCACCAAATGTCAGGATGGAAACTATGTTCTGGGGCATATCCATCCATAATATAGGATACTATGCAACTATTAAAAAAAAAAGTCCAACCTCTGTATTGAACTGGAAAAATCTCTGAAATACATTATTACATTAAAAAACAAGTTATACATTAAGATAGAATGCAATATGATTTTTTTTTAATCTCACAATAAGAAATTGTGATATATATAAAAGAAATGCATAAAAACAAAAACGAAGATCTGGAAAACTCATAAGAGCAGCTGCTTCTGGGAGGGAGCATAATAAGAGATGAGGGTTGAGGAGCATTTCAACAGCTTTATGAAAATGTTTTCAACTAGAATATATTGTGTCACATATGAAAAAATGGCTGAGATTAAGGACTTTAAGGCAAGATTCACTTTTAAAAAATGTCAGCTTCACTATTTAGTAAGTTAACCTCTTTAGTTAACCTCTTTAAACTTTAGTTTCCTAGGCTATAAAATGGGGAAAATAATAGATCATAACTTACAGAATTGTTATGTATATATAGTGCTAAACAGAAATTAAATGCTCAATGCTCAATTAATGTTTGCTATTATTATTGCTATTACTACCATTACTACCATTTCTAATATTAGACTTAACTCAGTATGATAAAGAGAGTGTACCAACAGTGATTGGACCCTCATTCCACTTCCTGGAAATGAGCAATTGAGAGATAAATTCCCATTTCTGATGTCACAATCTGGAGATGGATGAGTCTTGGACAAACAGATTTCCTCTAAATCAGAACTGAAAGATGTGAGAGGGGATGGAGGAGCACTGGAAACACAAAGAATGTGGAATCCCAAGACAAGGAGTCAGGCCACTGTGATGCATATCTGGAATGTTCAAATGAAGTTATGAAACCCAACTCAACCATGAAATTTTTTCTTGTAAGACCAACCAAAGGATCCCAAATCATGAACACCAAGAACGGGCATATCATGACCCAATAGGTGTTTACTTCCCAAGTCCTCAGCCTGCTCCATCCTGGGGAAGAATGAGAGCAGGAATGGATGGGAGATAGGCCTCATTTCTTTTTGAAGAACCTAGTGCGCTTAATTGGATTGAATAAATTAATCCTTAATAATTCAATCTAGTTCAGAAGCTATTATGTAACAAAATCATTTAATATATGATATTCCACAGACACACACACATGACCACATCTTTTCAAGCTATCAATTACAGCTAACTGAAACCAAAAATTCAGAATTAATCCTTGACACAAGCTGAGTAATTTCAAGGCAATTTAGAGATGTAATATACAGTTTGATTATTTATTAAACAAACTTCTAGTTGTTCTTTTCAAAAGAAAGGGGGAAAAGGGCTTCTATGTGGCAGCACTCTCCTTAGAAGCTCCTGCACTTCAGATTTTTTTGAAAGTCTCCAGATATATCCTGTAGACTGCCAGGGGCCAAGGGCTTACTTAAATCAAGTGTTAAGTGCTAGAAGAGGTTTAAATTAAGTACTTATTAACTAAATTGTTAACATGGGATAAGATCTCATTTAGAGGGGTAGTACTTTTACTATTTGAGTACAAACAAGGAAATGCTATAATACCTTCGTCATATTTGCTCTCTGAGAAAACAATAAGTGAATATGAGTTTACTGATAGATGTAAGTTTCTGAGCAATAGCAAAGTTTTGTTTTTTATTTTTTTAATATTCAATTTCTTTGGCCCTGGCCCATGTGGCTCAGTTGGTTGGTCATCATACTGTGCACCAAGAGGTTGCTGGTTTGATTCCCTGTTGGGCATATATCTGAGTTGCAGGCTCAATCTCCAGTGAGGGAGAGGGGCCTTGCAGGAGACAGCCAATTGATTTATCTCTTACATCAATGTTTTTCTCTCTCCCTCTCCCTTCCTCTCTCTAAAAAAATCAATTAAAATATTTTTTAAAATAACATTCAACGTGTTCAGTCCCAGGGAGAATTTCAAATAACAAAGGATGTCACTTGTTTTGTATTTAGTATGTAGTATAATGAGTTTTCAAAGTGTAAGAGGCTTGAGGACCATTTGACTAAACTTTTTCAAAAGAGTTCAATGTATACAAACTGTTCATTAACAAGAGCAGAATATCCCTTGAGGTGAAATTTGGATTTCTGAAATGTGATTTTTATTATATTTGGAGCCAAAACACACTAGGAATACATATCAGATTATGATAGAGAGCTGATATTTGAAATTCAATTATGTCAGGTATTTGAATTTCAACAGTTCATGGGTAGTACATTCTTCAAGAATATATCAAATGAATAAAATGATGACAATTTGAAATCATGTTATTATCAGAATAAGATATCTGAGGGACATTTTACTCTGAGAGTTTCTATGGAAGATTATTTAAATACTAGAGGCCCGGTGCATGAAATTTGTGCATGGAGGAGGATTCCTCAGCCTGGCCTGCAACCTCTCCAATCTGGGACCCCTCGGGGGATGTCTGACTGTCGTTTTAGGCCTGACCCCACAGGGATTGGGCCTAAATCGGCAGTCATACATTTCTCTCACAATTCGGGATGACTGGCTCCTAACCACTCGCCTGCCTGCCTGCCTGATCACCCCTAACCCCTCTGCCTGCTAGCATGATCAGCCTTACCTTGCCCCCAGCCAGCCAGATTGCCCCTACCTTGCCCCCCTGCTGACCTGATTGCTCCAACCTTGCCCCCCAGCCAGCCAGATTGCTCCTACCTTGCCCCCCTGCTGGCCTGATTGCCCCTACCTTGCCTCCCTGCCTGCCTGATTGCCCCTAACTGCCTTCCCCTGCTGGCCTGCTTCACCCAACTGCCCTCCCCTAATGGCCTTATTTCACCCCCCACTGCCCTCCCCTGCTGTTCTGGTCCTCCCCAACTGTCCTCCCCTGCAGGCCTTGTCCCTCCCCAGCTGCCCTCCCCTGCTGGCCTGGTCTCCCCCAACTGCCCTCCTCTGCAGGCCTGGCCCCCCCAACTGCCCTCTCCTGCAGGCCTGGTCCCCCCAACTGTCCTCCCCTGCAGGCCTGGTCCACCCAACTGTCCTCCCCTGCAGGCCTGGTCACCCCTAACTGCCCATAACTGCCCTCCTGTGCTGGCCATCTTGTGGTGGCCATCTTGTGTCCACATGGGGGCAGCCATCTTTGGCCACATGGGGGCGGCCATCTTGTGTCTTGGAGTGATGGTCAATTTGCATATTACTCTTTTATTAGATATGATAAATAATTCTAGAGACAATCTTTAAAGAAAACATAACCTATGATGTAATTTCTATTCACTGTTGATGTTTATCAAAGATCCTTTTATGTAACAACTAGTGGCCTGGTGCACAAAATTCATGCACATTAAAAGGGAATTAATTAGAGGAAATATTTTAATATTGCTATTTGCACTTTCTCTATAATAGAAGTGTCAGAGGTGAAAGAAAATTAGTAAAATGTATATGACTCCTCCTGTCAGAGTCTGGGGTGTGCCGTGGAACCCAGAGTCAAATCCCTGTCCACCCATGCTTGCCTCGAAATTGCACAAGACCCAGACCCAGCTGGCCCTATCCCCATCAAGCCCCACCAGGTGGAGGGCACAGCCTCAGGTCCTCTGGCCTGGTGCTGGGTGGGGGGTGCAGCCTCAGGTCCCCTGGCACACCCTCAGGTCCCGTGGCCTGCCACCAGGGTGGGGGACATGCCTTGAGGTCCCCCATCAAGCCCCACTGGGGGGGGCATGGCCTGATGTCCCCCAGCATGGCACCAGGGTGGGGGGTGTTCCTTGAGGTCCCCCGTCAAGCCCCACCAGGCAGGGGGTATGGCCTGAGGTCCCCCGGCCTGGCGCCAGGGCCGAGGGCGTGGCCTCAGGTCCCCCAGCTTGGCACCAGGGCGAGGGGCACACCTTGAGGTCCCTCGTCAAGCCCTGCTGGGCGGGATGCACGGTCTGAGGTCCCCAGTCAAGCCCTGCAGGCGGGAGGCACAGCCTCAGGGCCCCCACCCCAGCCCGGCTTCACGCAGCTTCAGGTCCCTGCTGATCACTTGTTATGGGAACCCCACCTCCGCTGTGGGTGCAGCCATCTTGTGTTATGGGAACCCTGACTCCACTGTGGGCACAGCCATCTTGTGACGGTGTGATGGTTAATTTTCATATTACCTCTTTATTATATAGGATGTACTAGGCACTCAAGAAATATGGCCAGGAAGTTTTCTCAAGTAGTCTGCTTTCATAATGGAAAAGAAGACAAGCAGACATGATAGATATATAATGACAGAGAGATAAATAACATCCAGTGGACACACAGAGAGCCTGCCACTGCCTTGAGCACAGGAAGGGATGCCAAAATTATAACAACTATCCAGAAACATATAATACTAGTGGCCCGGTGCATGAAATTCGTGCACGGGGGGTGAGGGTCATCCCTCAGCCTGGCCTGCACCTTCTCCTATCTGGGATTCCTCTAGCAATCTGGGATTGCTGGCTCCTAACCGCTCACCTGCCTGCCAACCTGATTGCCCCTAACCACTCTGCCTGCTGGCCTGCTCACCCCCAACGGCCCCCCCCTGGCCCGATCACCCACAAGTGCCGTCCCATCCTGGCCTGATCACCCACAACTGCCCTCCCCTCTTGGCCCCTAACTGCCTCTACCTCAGCCCTGCCACCATGGTTTTGTCCAGAAGAACATCTGGAAGGTCTCCTGGAAGATCTCCCAGTCTAATTAGCATATTACCCTTTTATGAGCATAGATAGAGGCATGGTGCATGGGTGGGGGCTGGATGGTTTGCCCTGAAGAGTGTCCCAGATCAGGGTGGGGGTTCCCTTGGGGGGCGGGGCGGCCTGGGTGAGGGGCCTGTGGTGGTTTTCAGGCCAGCCACACCCCCATTGGGGTGGGGATCCCCACTGGGGACAGTGCTGGCCTGGGCAAGGGGCTGGGGAAGTTTGCAGGCCAACCACGCCCCCATGGGGTGAGGGTTCCTGCTGGGAGGGGCATGGCTAGCCTGGGTAAGGGACTGAGGGCCGTTTTCAGGCTGGCCACACCCCTTTCAGGGTGGGGGGTCCCCACTGGGGTGCCTGGCCAGCCTAAGTGAAGGGCTGATGGTTGTTTATAGGCTGGCCATGCTCCCCAGCAGAGACCCTCACCCCATGGGGGCATGGCCAGCCTGGGTAAGGGGCTGAGGGCCGTTATCAGGCTGGCCACACCCCCAGCAGGGGCCCTCACCCCGATGGTGGCATGGCTAGTGTGGATGAGGGGCTGAGGGCCGTTTGCAGGCTCCTCCCTCGGCAGCCAACCTGGGCAACCCAAGCCTTCCGCATTCAGGCCTGCTCCATGGCTGCCGCCCACAGGCCCCTCCTTCGGTGGCCAGCCCAGGAGAGTGGGAAGCTTGGCTTCCTACATCGCCAGTGGCGAAACAAGCCTCCTGCCTGCTCTGGCTGGCTCTGTGGCCACTGCCACCTTTGTCCTGCTAATTTGCATAATCACTCCTGATTGGCTGGTGGGTGTTGCGAAGTGATGGTCAATTTACATATTTCTCTTTTATTAGTGTAGTTTGCTGGACAAACAATTGCTCAAGGCACATGAGATAACCACTTTTTAATTTATTTTTTTCAATATATTTTATTGACTCTTTACAGAGAGGAAGGGGGAGGGGTAGAGAGTTAGAAACATCAATGAGCGAGAAACATCAACAGCTGCCTCCTGCACAGCCCTACTGGGGATGTGCCTGCAACCAAGGTACATGCCCTTGACCGGAATCGAACCTGGGACCCTTGAGTCCACAGGCCGACGCTCTATCCACTGAGACAAACTGGTCAGGGTGATAACCACTTTTTTAAATAACTAAATAATATATCAGCATCTTAGCACCTTGGAGGCAGAAGAGAAATTAGAAATGACACTTATATCAAAAGATATTTACTTAAATATCACTTGAAAAGGGGAAGTTCAGAGACAGAAATTCAGAAGTACAAAGAGAAGGAAGGTTCAAGTTTACTGGTAACAAGATGCAGAAGAGATGCAAATATATGCAAATGAAAGGCAAAATTGTCTTGAAAGGATGCACCATAATGAAATATAATGAACAGAAATAAAAGGCTTTTTATTGGGAAACAAAAAGGGAAAGATGAAAGAGGGTAGGGAAGGATGGAGGGATGAAATTTTATAAACACATAAGAGGGCACCATTGGGTACTGCACTCATTTAGGAAATATGGGCACTGCTTAAAAGTGCCATGGCCAAAAAAAAAAAAAAAAAGTGCTATGGCCAGGAACCAAACACGGACCCAAATCCATTCCTTCTTTGCTTGCCAAGTTGTGACTACTGCCTACAACAGCCCAAGGAGATACCTTATTCCCAATAGTCCACCAAGGGCGGATGACTTTTTCTAATTCACATGCCAACTAGCTCTGGCCTAGTATAGATATCAAATGAAAATCTTATCTAATAAAAGAGTAATATGCAAATTAACCATCACTCTGCTACACCCACAAGTCACGCCCACCAGCCAATCAGGAGCAAGTATGCAAATTAACCCAACCAAGATGGCTGCAGCCACGGAGCGAGCAGGAGGCTTGGGTTTCCCTGGTAATGGAGGAATCCAAGCTTTCCACACACCCTGGCAGGCCCAGACCTCTACTCAAGTTTCAATACAAAGTTTCAATTATAGCTGATAAATAAATCCCAGATACCAGGGCCTCTGCTTCGGTTGCCGGGGGGCATGGCTGGCCTGAAAACCACCACATGCCCCTTGCCCAGACTGTCCCACGCCCCAAGGGAACCCCAACCCTGATCTGGGACACCGTTCAGGGCAAACCAGCTGGCCCCCACCCGTGCACCAGGCCTCTATCCTATCTAATAAAAGAGTAATATGCAAATTGACCATCACTCCAACACACAAGATGGCTGCCCCCATGTGGTCAAAGATGGCTGCCCCCATGTGGACACAAGAGAGCCACCACAAGATGGCCAGCAGCGGAGGGCAGTTGGGAGGGACCAGGCCTGCAAGGGAGGGCAGTTGTGGGTGATCAAGCCTGCAGGGGAGGGCAGTTAGGGGTGACCAGTCCTGCAGGGGAGGGCAGTTGGGGGCAAACAGGCTGGCAGGGGAACAGTTAGGCATCAATCAGGCTGGCAGGGGAGTGGTTAGGGGGTGATCAGTCTGGCAGGCAGAAGCGGGTAGGGGCAATCAGAAAGGCAGGCAGGCGAGCAGTTGGAAGCCAACAGTTCTGGATTGTGAGAGGGATGTCCGACTGCCCGTTTAGGCCCAATCCTACTGGGATCGGGCCTAAACGGGCAGTCGTACATCCCTTGTGGCGTCCCAGATTGGACAGGGTGCAGGCTGGGCTGAGGGACACACACCCCCGTGCATGAATTTTGTGCACCGGGCCTCTAGTAAGTAAATAAAAATAGACATAATTGCCTTTATCAACAGTAAACTCTCAGGTTTCCAGAGTGATATCACTGACCTAAAAACTAAAACAGTCTCAGGCTGTGATTAGAGATATTTAAAATCTAGAATAATGGAGGTGGGCATCCCATTCTTTGTCACTCTAATACCTACAGTACCGTGTTTCCCCGAAAATAAGACATCCTCCGAAAATAAGACCTACTTACATGTTTCCTTCTGAGTGAAATATAAGGCATCCCCTGAAAATAAGGCCCCAGGCTCTGTCTCAGAATGAAAATTAATTTACCATAAACTGGTCGCTAGGGCCGCCCTGACTGGCGTCTAGCAACCAGTGACATTACGTGGAGTCCTGACGTCACTGCTGTGTGGAGGCGGAGCGGAGGTTGGAGTGAGCAGTGAGCGCGGGGCAGGAGAGAGGAGGAGACTTTTGCAGATGTGTGTAGAAGAACAGGAGGATTAGAGCAGACGGAACGCGGCGAAAATGGTGAGTGCTGGTCTGTCTCTGGTGACACTACCTGATGCTCACGGACACCTTCATGATGACTGAAGGTTCTCAGTGGCAGACCCTGCTCCAGCCCAGATCCGGGCCACAGCAAGCCCAGTGACAGTCCCCAGGCAGGCCCCAGGGGGTAAATGTCTGATAAAGGGGTAGGGGGGATGTCTGGTGAAGGTGTTCACTGGCACAGGGGTGGGGGGAGGGGGATCACTTAAAATGACACAGGAGGATCAGAGGGGGCAATCAAAATGACACAGGAGGATCAAAAGGGGTTACTAAAATGGTAATCCCCCCTCTGATTCTCCTGTGCCATTTTGATTCCCCCCTCTGATCCCCCCTGTGTCATTTTGAGTGATCCCCCTCCCCCCACCTTGATACCCCAATTCCTTTTTTTTTTTACCCCTAGAAATGAGTGCAAAAAGAAAAAGCTACTCTGTGGAGTACAAGAAAGGAATCGTGGAAGACTCTTGGGGCCAAAATCTTACTGCTTTCTGCAAAGAGAAGATGTTGAGTATCCGATTGGTCTGAAAATGGCGAGCAGAGTATGGTAACCTCATTGAACAAGTGCACAAGGGAAATGCTAAAAAGCGCAAGTGTGGATCAGGTCGGCAACCATTATTTTCCGAGCTGGAAGACCTGATCTGTAAATGGGTTGTTGACAGGAGAGCAAAGGCTTTGGTTGTGAATAGGGCTCAGGTTCAAGAATTTGCCCTTGCAATGGCACCACAGTTTGACATAGCCCCCAAAGACTTCAAAGCATCACAACACTGGCTGGATAATTTCCTTCAGCGAAGTGAACTGTCTTTAAGAAGATCTACAACATTGTTTAGGTTGGAAGATACTCAAGTTATTAAGCGAGCACTTGCATTCAAGTCCTTTATTGATGATGCTGACTTCTCTAAATACAATCTTTCCAACATGATTGCTATGGATGAAACTGCAGTGTTTATGGGCCAATCATCTCAAACAACAATTGAACAGCGGGTGCCTCCTTAGCGTACATTCCCTCCACTGCTTATGAAAGTGCACGTGTTTCCTGTATTTTGGCAATTCGTCTGGGTGGCACTAAAATCCCACCTTTAATCATTTCTAAGGGCAAGAAGGAAAAGATTGAACGTGTTTTGGGCGTTTTTATTCTTGAACTGAAAAAGCCTGGGCCACACAAGCAGTTATAAGAAAGTGGGTCAATTTAATGCTGCCGCTTGTTATGCGAGGGAGCCAAAGAGGTCTGCTAGTCTGGGATGCAGCCAGCACTCACCGCGCTAAAGACATGAAGACATTTCTTCATGAAAGAAAAATAGATCAGATAATGATTCCCGCAGGAATGACGGCCTATCTCCAGACTCTTGATATTGCAATAAACAAGCCATTCAAAGACAATTTGCGCATGGAAATCAATGACTACATTGAAAATAGAATGGAGAGAAATCAGCGTGGAAACTTCGTGAAACCTAAACTGCAAGAAGTTGTGACTTGGGTGAAGAATTCATGGGAGAAAATCACTGACAGTTGCATTGCAAATGCACTGCGAGCAGGCTACCTTGACAAGAAGTACTCATTTAAAGACAGTGCTATTGCTAAACATGAGAGATTTGTTCCACTGATTCTGAAAGAAATAGAGTCACAAGAAATTCACCAGGAAATTCAGGAATTGGATTGTTATGATGATGTTCCAGAAGATGATGACATGATTGTCATTGAATAAATGAGTAAATTCTTGATACTGTAGGATTCACAGTTTGTCTGGTTTGTGTTGACAACTACTGTACTACCGTACCGTATACAGGTAATAAATTTCCTTTATTTTCATTTAACAATAAATGTGTACCCTATTCTTCTTCATGGAAAAATAAGACATCCCCTGAAAATAAGACCTAGCGTGTCTTTGGGGCAAAAATTAATATAAGACACTGTCTTATTTTCGGGGAACCACGGTACTTTGCTCATTTCAAAGGCGTATGAACCAAATGAAAAGATGCATTCAGAAAAGATGACATCTGAGAAAGAGTTGAAGCTACAAGGGGTGTGAGGCCTGGACAAGAGAAAGTAGATGTGAGTGAGAGTATGTGTGTGTGTGTGTGTGTGTCTGTTTGTCTGTGTGAGTGTGTAGACCATGACAGCTATCTTTAAATTAATCTCCAGTAGCCCCACCAGTGTGGCTCAGTGGTTGAGCATCGACCTATGAACCAGGGGATTTCAGTTTAATTCCCGGTAAGGGCACATTCCCAAGTTACAGGCTCGGATTCAATTTTATTATCAAGGTTATATGTGTAAGATGATCTGGGGAGTTGTCCTTTTTCCTTTTTGTAAAAAAAAAAAAAAGTCAATACAAAGTAGTGCTTATCAGTTCTTTGAACATTTTGTAGTCTTGGCTGTGTCTGGCATTTTTTAGCGAGGGAAGGGAGAAAGTATAGATTATTAACTGGATTCACTTCTTTTGTGGTTATACGTATATTCGGTCTTTTTGTTTCATCATTTTTTGTAATTAATATTTTCCTAGGAAATTGTCCAAATTCTTCAGGTTTCCAAACATTGTCAGTTTGATAGGTTTTTAAATCCCCATCTGTAGTTTATCTTTTCTTTCTTCCATGCTTCCCTCCTCCTGTCCTTGGTCTCTCTTTCCAGAGACTGCTTTATCACTCTCTTCAAGGAACCAGCTTTTAGTTTGGTTGATTTTCTGTATTCTTACTTTGTTTTCTAGCTCATTAACTACTACCCTTATCTTTATGATTTCCTTCCTTCTGCTTTCTGCTTGCTCTTTGGTTGTTTTTTAGTGTATTGTGTTGAGGACTTAGCTCATGAGTTTTCAGTTTTTCTCATTGACTACTATATGCAATTTCTACTATAAATATTCATTTAAAGTGTCATCTAGGATGCATTCAACAGGGGGTTTTGCCTGTTTCATTTTAATTATTTTAAATATATATTATTCTTTCTCTTTTCCTTACAGTTCCTTATTTTTTTATGGAGAATCTCAAGCATATGCAAAAGTAAACAATGCTTGGCATTGATTCCTTCTGTAATGTTCTTAGTTCAACATGCAATGTTCTAAATATATGCTTTTGGTTAATAATGCTCCCTGGTTATTTTTATTCTAGAAACCCTCATGTATTTCTTCTCCTTACAGACAAAAAGTATACCTTAAATAACCTTGTTTCATACACAGTTAGTGCTCAAAAAATCTGGCTGAATGAATTTTTTAAAAATCTATATGACCATATTAAAAGCAGCCCATTTTGTCAAAATGCAACCTTAGCTCCATAGAGAGTTAAAAACAACTTTAAAGATACAATTAGCATTTTTATCACCACAGTTTCCATATTTGAAGCTGCACAACAGTTCAGGATAGTTGAACAAACACCATTTGAGGAGCTATAAATAAAGCGCTGCCTATGGAATGCCAGTCCCACTTTTTCCTCTTTGCCTGCCACTGCTCCCGGTCCTCCTGCTTCCTTTCCAAAGAGCTCAGTGTGTGTACTCCCAGGGCCTAAGCCTTCCAAGCCGCATCAGCCGCACAGCTGAGCCCAAGAAAAGCACCACTGCGCTTCCACAGGAGAAATGAGTTGTTGCCACACAAGGAAAAGGTTCCATCACTTTCAGGCTCCACCACCACTGACTGGCTCAACTGTTTCTAAGAATAGCTGAACTGTGTGGGGGCGGGAGGGCGAGGGGGGAATACTGGCACCAGACACTGGTCTTTAATTGTCTCCAGGTTTTAAAATAGAAACAAGTTGAAGCGGAAGTGCCCTAAAAGCCCTCTCCAGGCCTCACTCACTGTGGACCTGGGGACGCTGACTCCGGCGTGCAAACCTTGCGTGATGGCATCACCACGCAGCCTGTTTCCAGGGCTGGATGGACACTCCCCAAGCCCAGGCCCAGAGCCCGGTGCAGGTCTCCCAGGGCCTACGCCTCAGCCGCAGGATTCTCAGAGGCTCGCTGGGCCTCTCCAAGAGAGGGCTCAGGGGATGTGAGGGATTTCCCCTCCCCAGAGTTAAAGTTATTTGTCAAATGCTTTTTTTTTCCCATTCATTTTCATGATTTTAAATTTAGCTTATTGGTTCCTAAATCAGATTTTGCACATAGCTCCCTGTCCTAAAAAAAAAAAAAAAAAAAACTACATCAGCCTGTCTACCAGGGAGGCCTCTCAGCCTAAGGCGTGTGTGCAATGGGAGCCTTCCATTTGTGGGTTGTGTAACCCTCCACAGAGGTACAAGAGGAAGAACACTTCTAGTTCCAGCAGGCACGCAATTGTGGTTTATTTATAATGAGAATGCAACATTAGTGTGAATACTACGTTTCCTACGAGAAACAAATTCCCAAACTTTGGAGATTGCTTCTAAATAAAAAGTTCTCCCTGCATAAAAGTTCAAAGAATCCAATTCTAGTTTCCATCCATTCAAATATCTCTTGCTTATGAGTTAATCATTTAGTAAAAATTAGTTTTTTCCCTGCAACATTTCGAGCATTTATGAAATTATTCTTAGCTGGAAGCATGAAATAAACTGGCATTCAAGCTTCTCTCACCCCAATTCCTAGTCAAACACTGTATGTAAAAGAGGTTGCTGAACCTGGGGCTCCCAGAAACCCAATGCCAATTTTTGATGGGATCATTTCAGCTTTACTCCTTCCAAAGTAGTCAATTGTTGATTCAGTAAGAACAAGAAAAAAAGAAAAGGAAAGGAAAGAAGAGAAAAGAGAAGAGAAGAGAGAGAAGAGAAGAGAAGAGAAGAGAAGAGAAGAGAAGAGAAGAGAAGAGAAGAGAAGAGAAGAGAAAAAAGAAAAGAAAACTGACTTTCTTTCATATGCATAATGTTCTCTATTGTCTGGTGGGAGATACCCAATTCAAAATAATGGAACATGATAATATGATTATCAAGGCCTACGTGGCCCCAAACTATAATAACACATTCCTTCTAACCCAAACTCTAGTTTAAGACCTCTGTTGTGTTTAGGCAAATTGAGATTATTCTGTTTGAGAAACATATGGAACCAAAGAAATTTAGCAACAGGAGACAGACATGGGGGGGATAGCCCACCCAGATGAAGCATTTAAACTGTGGGTCTCCCAGAGACCCTGTCTTTGGTTACAGTCAGCACAGCACATGCAGAAATGTATTATCACTTACCCCACCCTCAACACAGTTCGCACTGTGAGCCTTATCTGCTCAAACCAGGTTACTAAAGCCAGAGCAGAGACTGGTTGTTCTTTTTTTTTTTCACCAGACTTAGATTTTATTTGCAGGGTTTCACAAAGTAAGTGGACCAGCTAAAGCTTAGTAATATTTTATTTATAAAGAGATTTTTCATGCTGATAGTATACATTGCACTGGGATTTGACATGTATTACTCACACAGTGATTGTCTTTGTTTATGTTTTTTAGGAAAAGAATAAGGATAATTTAAAATAGGCAGCAAATATAACTAGTTTGCAATGCAACACACAAAACTCAGCATACTACCAAGAAAATAAAAATGTGATCAGTTTAAGCTTTGAGATATCAAACCACCTGCTTCAAGAAGTATAATACATATTCATTAAAACACTGATTGTTCTTGCCCAAGGTTAGCAGTCAAACAATACTTGCCATATTGCTCAGCTGTTACTAACTCAGAATCTTAGAATGTTTAGTTGCACATAGTGGGGGACTCTGTAAACGTTGTTGAATTTAATAGATCACTGTTCTCAGCTTATCTCTACAGCTCACCTGTTTCTTAATATCTAATTGATCCCTAATATTAGCCACCACCCATTACTTGAAACTTCTCTTGCCCCATGTTTGCCATCAAGGTTTAAATCTCAGGGAACCAGCTCAACTCACCTCCCAGACCCTAAAATTGCCTATATTCTTCACTTGGACACCTCAGAAAGACCTGTTTTGACCCAAGACTCACCTATCTCTACCATCTGACTTCTCTTGATGTAGCCACAGCTACAATAGCCAGCTGTGATATTTAAAAATGAGATCAAGGAGGGAAAGGATGATGAAGCAAGAGGGAGGAACTAACATTTGTTTTTCTCCCTGCTGTGTGCCTGGCTCTGTCCTCAGACCTTACACATGCCACTGCTTTTCATGCTGTTTCTAAAGAACACCGGAGAAGGAAGAGGGATATCTCCACTCTCTGAGACTCTGAATCAGGAAAGAATTCACACCCCAATATCCCATTGTTTTCACAAATGGAAACACTAAAACATTCTCTTCAATTACTGATTTTTTATTGCAGGCCTGAGAATTGATAAATATCCACAATGAATTTTTTACATATCTACAACAAAATGAAAAAAATAAAGGTAATGAAATATGTTTTCATTAGGCTGGAATATTCTCTTTAAGTGACTATCTTTTGTTCTGATATCATAGTAGAACCATATCTTATGATGAATTAAAGTCATTCCTTATAGCAAAAATTGGACATATTACAAAAATTACCCTTCAAAATTCCTTAAGGAGATACCAAGATGAAGTTCAATACATTATTTGTTAATGAGGCCAATCACAGCCTATTTTCCCTACCTACAGAATGGACTGGATTTCGAGTTCTACAGCTGAGTATATCTAAAAATAAAACCTCTGCCCTAGTCAGTTTGGCTCAGTGAATAGAGCATCGGCCAGGGGACTGAGGGTCCTGGGTTCAATTCCAGTCAAGGGCACATGCCAGGTTTCAGTCTCGATCCCCAGTAGGGGGTGTGCATGAGACAGCCAATGATTCTCATCATTGATGTTTCTATCTCTCTCTCCCACTCCCTTCTTCTCTGAAATCAATTAGATAGATAGATAGATAGATAGATAGATAGATAGATAGATAGATAGATATAGAGATAGATTTTTAAAATAAAATAAAAACAAAATCCCTTAGAGACTAAAATGATTCTCAGTTGAGAAATATGGGACTGGAGACATAAGCCCCAGTAGGAGAAGGGAAGTGTCACACCTTATAGACTCTCCTCACTGCAGAGGACACACTCTGTGAGTGGAACCATGAAGCAGCAGATAGTCCCACAGTCTTTAAAGTGTTTACTTTGAACATATATGGTTGAAGTGAAGTCACAAAGTTAAATGAATGCATGACACTTTGTTCCTCCATATTCTTCCTCCTTTTTGGTGTAAAAAATAATCCTTTCTTTCATAAAATGATGATAAGAGCAAATAAAAGTTTTAGTAAAAATAGTTGAGAAAATGAAAAATTGGCAATCTTATATCAGTTTCCAAAATCTTTTAAAGGATAATTGCTTATGAAAATCTGAAATGACAGTCATAAATTTAATATTAGAATAGCAAGCAAGTGCCTTATAAAACAGAAAAATGTTTCAGCCAATGTCCCCAAGGTCAAATCCGGATTCCTAAAGAAGTTATTCATCTAAAAACTGGTTTACAAAAGTGTTCAATTTAAATACCATTATTTTTAGCCTTTTTTCCTAACTTTTCATGGTTCTTTCTTGCAGTATAGCTGAAAGTTAAACAAAAAGATACATTCACTATATCAAAATCTAGTTTCCACCCCACTCCAATAAACCCACCTCTCTTCTCCATCTCAGTGACTCAGGCCAAACCCTTGGAGTCATTCTTATATCTTCTCTTTCTCTTTCACTCATTTCCAGTCGAATAGCAAATATCATCAGTTCACTCTTTAAACCACATCCAGATTCTAACTATTGCTCACCACCTGCAAACTACCATCACCTGTTGCAGATTATTACAATAGCTCCCTAATTCGTCTTCCTACTTCAACACTTGTCCTCCTTACATTCTATTTTCAAAACAGCAACCTGAGCACTTCTCTCATGCTTCAGTTAGATCATCATCTATCTGCTCTAAATCTCCAAGTGGCTCATCTCACTAGAATATAAAATTCTTATTCTGGTCAATAAGAGCACCACATGATATGACCTGTCCACTCATCTTACCTTACCTTACTTCTGTTACCATATCTGTTGCTGTCACTATTTAATGAATTTGAAAGAGTGTCTGGCAAAAAAACAACTGTTGGACAATTGGTATTTATAGTCCCTACTAGAGGCCCAGTGCATGAAATTCGTGCACTGGTAGGGTCCCTAGTGGCTGCCGGCTGCCAGCTGGGTACTCCCTCCCTTTCCCCGGCTGCCTGCCAGCACCAGGGCCTCCCTCCCTTCACCCTGGCCGCCTGCCACCACTGGCCAGGGCCTCCTTTCCTTCCCCTGGCCAGCTCGCCCCCTGGTGGAACTCCCAGAAGAACTTCAGTAGAGGGGACAATTTGCATACTACACTTTTATTATATAGGATTATTACTATTAGTAGTAGTAGTATATTTCTATGACTACTACTGCTACTATCACCAATAGTATCCTGCCCCTCACTGGCTCCACTCCAGCCTTACTGTCTCCTGCTGTCCCCAAGCACATGAAGTAGGGTTCTACCTTTGAGCTTTGTATTTATTCTTCCCTTGACTAGCCCACCCTTTTCTCAGATATCTGCCAGATTTTCCCCAGATATTTGCCAGACTTTTTCACTCATCACCTTCAGGTCTTTGCTCAAATATCACCCATTTAGTGAATCTTTCTCTGACCCTCTATTTAAATTTGCAACCTCTCCTTCTAACCATGGTATGCAACCTCTCCTTCTAACCATGGTACCCCATCCCCTTTTCTTGCTTTATTTTCATTATAGCACTTGTCATCTTCTAGTATAATGTATTTTATCTGTTTATTTTTGTTTATAGTTTGTCTCTATACACTATAATGTAAGCTCCAATAGGAAAGTGATTTTATATCCTTTGTTTACTGCTATATACTAGATTATAGTGAATTCTCAATAAATATTAGTTGAATAAATAACATTCACTCAAATTACCATATTCAGGTAACAAAATACTAAAACTTACTGAATTTAATACCCATTTATGATATTTTTTTAAAACTCTTAGCAAACTGAAAATGTTAGGGAACTCTCCTAAGAAGACAAAAGATATCTACAAAAAAATTCTAAAGCTAGCGTAACACTGCATAGTGAAATATTGAACTCTTTTCCCCTTAGGCTGAGAATATGACAAAGATGTCTACCTTACCACTTCTGTTTACAATTGCACATGAGGTTCCAGCTAGTGAACTAAGGCAAAAATTTTAAAAAAGGCATAAATATTATGAAAGACAAAGTTAAGCTGTTTTTTATTCAAAAATGGCATGATTGTCTATGTAGAAAGTCCAATGAATCTACAAACTATTAAACCTGGTGAGTGAATTTAGCAAGGTCACTGGCTATAAAGTAGCATCCAAAAATCCATTTTATTTCTAAATACTAACCACAAGTAATTTAAAAATAAAATTCCATTTCTAAATACTAAAAAATAATTTTA
This sequence comes from Plecotus auritus, assembly GCF_963455305.1. Lineage (NCBI taxonomy): Eukaryota > Metazoa > Chordata > Mammalia > Chiroptera > Vespertilionidae > Plecotus > Plecotus auritus. The sequence goes on along the minus strand of NC_137770.1, from coordinate 104,380,113 downwards.
AAACAATAGTTTAATTATAATTTATATCCAGAAAAATTAAACATGGGATTATCATATGTTTCAGTAATTCCACCTCTGAGTATATAAACATAAAATTGAAAAGTTGACTCAGATATTTGTACGCCAATGTTATCAAAAGCACTATTCACAATAGACAAAAGATGGAAATAAGCATTAGTAGATGAGTAGATAAACAAAAGGTGTTGTACACATACAATGGAATATTATTCAGCCTTTAAAGGGAATGAAATTATAATACATGCTGCAATATGAATGAACTTTGAACACATTGTGCTAATTGAAATAACCCAGACACTAAAAGACAAATACTGTGTGATTCCACTTATATGAGGTACCCAGAGAAGTGAAATTCATAGAGACAGAAAGCAAAATGGTAGTTTCTAGAGGCTGAGGGGCAAGATTTAGAAATTATTGTTTAATGGGTACAGACCCATTTTCTATTTAGGTTCATTAAAAAGTTTTGGAGCGCCAAAACCGGTTTGGCTCAGTGGATAGAGCGTCACCCTGCGGACTGAAAGGTCCCAGGTTCGATTCCGGTCAAGGGCACGTAACTTGGTTGCGGGCACATCCCCAGTGGGAGGTGTGCAGGAGGCAGCTGATTGATGTTTCTCTCTCATCGATGTTTCTAACTCTCTATCCCTCTTCCTTCCTCTCTGTAAAAAATCAATAAAAATATATATATATATATAAAAAAAAAGTTTTGGAGCTAGATAGTGGTGATGGTCAGATAATGTGAATAAACTTAACACCACTGAACTGTACATTTAAAAATGGTTAAAATGGCCCTGGTCATTGTTGCTCAGAGTGTTGGCCTGTGCACCAAAGGGCCATGGGATCAATTCCTGGTCAAGGGCACATACTTGGATTGCGGGTTCACTTCCCACCTCCAGTTGGGGTGCATGTGGGAGGCAACCAGTCGATGTTTCCAGTTGATCTCTCTCTCTCTCTCTCTTTTTCTTTCTCTCTCCCTCCCTCCCCTGCTCCCTCCCTCTTTTCCATTCTCTCTGAAAAGCAATAGAAAAAATATCCTCCAGGTGAGGATTAACAAAAAAATGTTTTAAATGGTAAGTTTTATGGTATGTATACATTATAACAATAAAAATATCATTTATAATATTACCAAATATCTAGAAATAAAATTAATGAAAGATGTGCAAGTCTTCTACAAAGCATTGCTCAGAGAATTTTATTTGTTGTTTGTTTTTTTAAACCTCACCAGAGGATATTTTTCCCCATTGATTTCTAGAGAGTAGAAGGGAGGGAGGGAGGGAGGGAGGGAGAGAAAGAAACACTGATGTGAGAGAGGCACATCAATTCATTGCTTCCCACAACCGAAGTGCATATCCTTGACCGGGAATCAAACGGACCCTTCAGTCTGCAGGCTGATGCTCTAACCACCAAGCCAATCTGGCCAGGGCTGCTCAGGGAATTTTTAAAACACCTAAATAAATAGAGAGAATTACCACATTTGTGAATAGAAAGACCCGATATAATTAATATATCAAGTCTGCCGAGTTGATCTGTAGGTTCAATGCAATCTGTCACAACCCTGAAGAATTTTTTAAATAAACAAGTTAAATATAAAGTTTATATGAAATTCAAAAGATCTAAATAACCAAAACAATCTTAGAGAAGGAGGAGGAAGATGATGAATAGGAGAAAGAGGAGAAGGAAGAGGTTTACCCTACCATATTTCAACATACACTATAAAGTTATAGTGTGTGGTACTGGCATAAACATATAAGAATAGACAAATAGGTCAATCAAACAGAATCAAAAGTCCAAAAATAGACCTACACACATATGATCACTTGATTTTCAACAAAGACACCAATAAAATTCAGTAAGGAAAGAAAATTCTTTTCAATATAGTGTGGAGCAACTGGATATCTTTTTTTACCTCACAATATACACACACACAAATATAATTCTGAGTGGATATGGGTTAAGTACCAAAGTGTGAATCTTAACATTGTAAAACTTTGAGAGGAAATCATAGAATAATGTCTTTGGGAACTCTGACAAACATTTTTGGCTAAGACACAAAAAAAATACTAATTATGTAAAAGACTATGATAAAATAGGCCATCAAAATTTAAAACTTTTTTCTCATCAAAAACATCATTTGGAAGAAAACATTCACAATACATATATTTAACAAAGGATTTTTATGAAAAATACATAAATAATTTTTATAAAACAACAATAAAAAAGATAATCATAAAATATTTAAGAATGGCCAATCTTACCTAATAATAGACAAACATGTAAATTGACCATACCTCCGCTATGCCCACAGCCAATCAGAGTGAGTATGCAAATTAGAAGGCCAAAGATGGCGCCGCCCAGCTGCTCCAGGACGCCTGCTGTGAGAGGGAGGGTGGAGGGGGAAGGGATCTACAGGAGCAGAGTGCCACAGCGAAGACAAGACTGCAGACTCCAGAGTCTGCAGCCAAGACAAAGATGGCAGACTCCAGCCGGAGTCTGCAGCAAAGACAAGACGGAAGACTCTGGCCAGAGCGAAGGCCTGGGTCCCGGGTGCTAGAGGAAAACCGGTGCTGGAAGCCAAGGGAAGGAAGGCCTATTGCACGAATCTCTTCATGCAAGGGGCCTCTAGTAAGTATATAAAAAGGAATACAATATCATTACTCATCAGGAAATTTAAATTAAACCATAGTGGATATCAAAAGACCCCCACGAATGACAAAATTAAAAAGATTGGTAATACCAAGTTTTGATGAGAATATAGAGGAGCTAGAACTTTTGTGCATTGCTGGTGATAGTGTAAAATAGTATAATCAGTTTGGAAAACTCGTTAGCAGTTATTAATAAAGTGAAACTTACACTTATATTGTGATTTAGCAATTTCATTCCTAAATATAGCCCAAAGATAAATTAGTCAGTATGTCCACAAAAAAACTTGCTCAGAAATGTTCGTAGCAGCTTCATTCATAAAGACAAAGCATAGTAAGTACATAAATGACTGTCAACAGCAGGATAACTGGTTGTGATATAGTCATACAAAAGAATACTGCTGAGCAATAAGAATCTCAGGAATAACCTCAGATGCATTATGATAAATAAAAAAGCCAGTATTAAAGGTAACAGATGTACGATTAATATGACACTTTTGGAAAATCATTTACATGGAGTAAAAGCCAGACACAATAGAAGGCATAGTGTACAATTCCTTTTATCAAAGTTGTAAAACAGACCAAGCTAATCTATGGTGAAAGAAATCAGAATAGTGGTTAAATTGGGGTGGTGATATTAAATGAAAAAAGGGAACTTTCCGGGGTGACAGAAAGATTCTAAATCTTAATGTGTGTGGTGGTGACATCTATATACAGTGTATAATGTCACTGAGCTTTATATTTTAGATTTGTTTGCATTGTTATATTTAAATTTGGCTCAGTTAAATGTTGTAAACAATGTTTTATACTGGTGACCAGATGATTGTGAAGAGTATTCTCAAGCATTCTTTCTTGTTCTCCCACAACTGAAATTTAACCAACTTTTGAGTTTTAAGCTCCCTCTCTGGTTTAGGTACCTAACAAGCTTTTTAATTCTGTCAAATATTAAGAACAGAAGCCAAAGCCACTAACTGCTGCTGACTAACCTGTTCACTTATTACTAAAAACAGCCTAGGGGCTGGGGCCTGGGCTTTCACTGCCCTCTCACAGAGCTTTTGTTCATCTCAGTTAAATAATAACTCAAGATCAGTATGTGACTCAGTCAAAGCACTGGTAATCCATTAGGTATATGTTTGCTTCTTGGGTTAGAGGCACAAGAAAAATGCTACATTAGTTAAGTTTTAAAAAACAACTCAAATCTTCTATAAAAGGTATATTAATTACTTTCTAGTTTTAGAAAACAAAAAATTGTTTTAAATCCTCTAGGTTAAAAAAAATACTTCATCGTTAGCAAATCTAGAAAATGATATGGTAAGATAGCATTAGCCATCAAGTTAGCTATTAAATAAACGACTTCCTTTCACCCTCTCAATTCATAGCCCTCATGGGAGAATGTATTAACTTAAGGCGTTAAGTTCACATTAATTAAGCTTAACTGCCTTTGGCCAGTTAAACAGCTAATCTATCTATTGAAAATCTATTTTCTTCTAGATAGATATCTATGTGTATCTATATATAAAAGTATTGTCAGTTTTTTTCTTTATTTTAATATTTCCATTGCTTCCACCAGAACGCATTGCAAGCATATGTCATTAGTGGGTAAACAGCTGGTGATATAGAATTTCCATTCATGTGTGCAGTCCCACGTTGAAGAAAATGGAAATGAAACTGCAGTATCGGCCTTGTACATTAAACACTCCCCTTGAGCAGTAGACATTTTTCACACGTCTTCTGAAGCTGAGTCTCTGGGATGCCTAACCTCAAACTGTTAGGTAAGGTCAAGTTGAGTGTCCACACCAACAAAGCAAGAACCCGACACAAAGAAATATCAACCGTTTAATCATTATTTCATGTCCAGTTGGACTTCCCGTTTGCTTCATTATTTCTCCTTTAGCCACCTCAAGCCCACACTGTGACCAAATCACTCTGGCATCTTGTGAATACCCTCTATTCAAATAAGACAACTGTTTCTCCCCCTGTGCTTTCTTTGCTGAGCCGTTTAATAAACAGCAGGGTGGCTGGGAATGAGCTTGGGAGGAGCTGGGGTGGGACAGGGCATGGGGTGTCCTCTTTGCACTACTGACCTGCAGTAGATTTGCACACCTCAAGGGGTCTCCTGCTTCCCCACGGAGCTCCTGAACTGGTTGCTAGGACTTGACACTGCTCTGTGCAGCCACTGCTTACCCTGAAAAACAGCCAGGCTGCATCCTAGAGGAAATGAAGTGCTAGCAATATGAGTAACAATGAGGACAGGACTGCTTCATTTAATAACTTCACACCACTCGGTCTGGCTTAAACTCCCATAGTCCTTCAACACTGTCCCAAAGATTCAAAGGTAAGTCGTGGATGCCTTCAGAACACATTTCCTTTTATGTGGCAAGAATGAAGCTAATCTCCCTCTTGCATAGTAACTCTTAATAAGCCTTCTCGTTCATGATTTCTGGCTTTTTTAAACAAGGAAATGAAAGTTAAAAGGATGAGAAAAAAGAGGAGAAAGAACTCCATCAGCATATGTGGCCTAGAACAGCAAGAGCAAAGTTGGGGGAAGTCCTTAGTCCCAGAACCCTGGGAAGAGGGGGCCATCAGCAATCCCCCCACTGCCTTGTGGGGGAAGAGGGGATTGAGAGGTTCTACAGACCCATACCCACTCACTTCACTACCTGTAGTAAGGTTGGGAGGCATTGTTCTTCCGTGGTCCCTAACTAGATACAAACTCCATCAACAATGCCTCAGTGACAATCACAAAGTCTTGAGCAGGGTAACACTGGGTCCAGATTGCACACCCATTTTACTTCCATCTTCTACAGAATACCCACTTTTAAAGAAACAAGGGAGTTTTTAATGTATTTATCTCCACCGATCATATGCTTTTTTTCCCTCTGAGGTGGCTGGTCGGGGACATCACCACATCCTCCTCACTTTCCTCCTACAGGATGTGCCTCTCCTGATAGAGAAAACAGGATTTGGACAACATCTAGTCATTGTCTCTACACAGCCTGTGGAAGTGGGTCAGTGGAGTTTCCTAGAGCCAATGATATTGATACTGAATCTGGAAGCTAAAGGGCCTGTCTCGTCTCAGCAACAGTCACCTCGCTTATATGACAAGGACAGAAATCATAAGTACACCCTCCTCAAGGGATCAGTGGGCTTTCCTCAGAGTCCGCCCAGCCTGTAAGGACAGGCCTCACTGGGGCAGTGTTTGTGTAAACCACAACTTGTCCTCCCCAAGCCTCAGGACTTTGGAGCTAGTCCTTCCATGAGACTCACCAGTCACCTCCTCAGGGGAGCAGAAAAAAGGTATCTGGATGCAGAGTCTAGAGGAACACACACCGCAGTCAAAAATAATTTACCCAAAATGTCCAGTAGTGCATCTGTTCTCAATTAAAAATATACATGGGCCAAAACCGGTTTGGCTCAGTGGATAGAGCGTCAGCCTGTGGACTGAAAGGTCCCGGGTTTGATTCCGGTCAAGGGCACGTACCTTTGTTGCGGGCACATCCCCAGTGGGAGGTGTGCAGGAGGCAGCTGATCGATGTTTCTCTCTCATCGATGTTTCTAACTATCTATCCCTCTCCTTTCCTCTCTGTAAAAAATCAATAAAATATTAAATATATATATATATATATACATGGAAGCCAGAAATCTTGATTTTAAACAGATAGAGTAGTACAAAAATAACTTTTAGTAAATAAGATCTAGTACATAATAAGGGATATAAAGGTTTTGTTAGAACAAATAAGTGTTAAGTATATAGTACATGCATACATATATATAATATATACACTTTGTATATTACATATACTATGTATATGTACTAGAAAACCTTTCTACTTAATAAAAGTACACCATGTATTATGCAAATACACAAAAGCATATAAGAAGTTTAATTATCATTCTGTCTATAATAAAATTCTAGGCTTAGCTGAAAATGAAAAAGTCATAATGTTAAACATAACCCAAATTTTACATTTACCCAATTTAACCACAAAAAAATACAAATCTGCATTACACAGTAATTTCCTTAAAAGATTTTCAAAATCATCATTATAAAAAGAATGGTAGATCAACATTCCTATGGGAAGCAGTATGGCAAATTCATGTAGGAGGATTTGTTGTCATATCATCTAACAAAACCAGAGGAAAGATTGATGAGAGAGCAATACGGAAGATTATCTACTCTTTCTACAGGTTTTCTTTCAAATTCTCTTCCAGCTTGTTCATCTGGACTGTCTTGTGCTAAACAGTAAATAAGCACTGTTTCATAACACTTATGAGATATTCACAACATGAAATAGGGACTTTTTTATCATTTTTTTCTTATCCATATCATGTGGATTCATTTCCATGAAACACCAACTGCTTAGTCCCCTCATTGCCCTACCCCCAATGTTGTGGCCCACAGTAAGCCCTCAATCAATTTTTAAATAAATGAATATTTATAAAGAAATCTTCTGGGGTCTATTCTAGTACTAGGTGTGTCCAGTAATTAAATATCTGGAGAAATGGGTTTCTTCTGTACTTTGTAGTTTAGTGGAAGATGGTGATGGAGCCTCTGGACCTTGGAAGTCATTCCTAGCATCTTGGCATCATTGATTCAGTAGGGCTGGCTCCCTAGGGGTTGGTCCAACCACAGTGTGACTCTCGCAGCCCCCAGCATCCTCGAGTCCACACAGACTTAGACACATTCATCACAGGGAGAACATTCTTGAGGCTTTGTGGCAACTAAACCTTTATTTGTTAAAGGTTAATCCAAGGCTGTAGCAAACATACTCAATAAGGGGGTTATTAAATTTTCTTATTAAGTATAATCAGGGAGCTTTGTTGTCTGGATATCAGGTTAAAGCCATAACTGGGAAAAATTCCTCTGAAGACAAAAAAGCATAGCGTTATGACTATAATCATATGTCAACATACTCTGTCACTTGCACTTGAGAGTTCTTTAATCTTAATGAAAAGTATCAAGTGTTGAAGGTGTGCTTTACAGCTTACATAGAGCCATAAGCCCAGAGAGCTTGTTCACTATTTCAGAAATGACCTTCACTGATAAGTCAATGACTGGGCACTAGGGTTTGACAAAAGGGTAACAGGCCATTATCTCCACATCAGACAAGGATCCTGCCAGGGCCCCCTCCCCACCATTTCTGAATCCTTTAGCTAGCGGACATGTCACACACTCAGATAGCTTTCAGAATAAATTCCCAGTAATCACAGACAATCGAGGACCTCACAGATCATATGTCCAGACCATTTATTTTTACAAATAAGGGCCTTACACCAAGAAAATTGTGAGAAATCCTCAAAATATGGTTGGACTCAAGTCAGAAAGCAGGTTTCTAAATGCTGGCCTACTGCAGAAAATAGGAAGGCAAATGGGCACCCAAGGGGGGTAGAATTTCATCAAATGAATTTTGGAGGAGTTACAAGTATTCAATCCATGAAATTGATCAGATAAATTTTGACAAAAGTCTTAATCACATACATGCTTATTACCAAATGGCATTTAGATTTACTGTAACATGGTATTTTTAAGGAGTGAGTGTAGGGAATACACAGCTTTCTAGAGAGCAATCTTTTATTTCTTATTGGAACAGTAGGATGTTTTCAGGGAATGTAACAGGAAACACAACTAAAAGTAGCTTAAACAATAAGGAAATGTATGATCTATCATGAAAAGAAGTCCAAAGATAGGGCATGTTCTAGAGATGGTATGTCAGGGTTCTGGGTCCACTTTTCTGCATTCTCTCCACTTGGATCTCCTCTGGATATTGGCATTGACCTCAGAGTAGATATAAGATGACTGGGACTGTGTCAGACCTCACAACCAAAAGTATCTAGAGAAAGGAGAGGAATCATCAATTTCTGAAATGGTCTTTAAGAAATTTGGAATTTTTTTCCTGAAGTCTCCCTGAAGTCAGCTCCCAACCCATGCATTTGACTTCCTCTTCTATCCATTGACTAGGATTAGGTCATTTGCCCATTCCTAAATCAATCTTTGGCAGAAATTGTGCAGTTTCTATGATTGCCTGGGCTAATCATTTGAAGTATAATGGATATTGAGCAGTTTACCACATTAGCCATCACAATATTAAAAATGTTGACCTAAAAATTTCTCCTCTGATAATGTATCAGAAGGAAAAAAATTTAAAATCTTCCAAAATGTCCATAGAGCTCTAAGATAATATTAAGCTTTTTCTAGCCATAGTACTACCCTTGGCAAAGGATCTAAAGAGTTCTGCATGGGCTTGGAAATATTCTCTCCCCAACAGTCACTGCTTCATGACCATAATCTAAGACTCCAGTCCCAGAAACATGCTGTAATTAAAATTGAATATCAAGCTATTCCTAAGAAACACCAGGTCTGATCCCATTATGCCTTACTACATTTTTCTTTGTTGACTATAAGACTCAAGGGCATTCCTTATCCCCCAGAGTCTTGTCCCCATACAGATCTGTATACCTACTTTGACCCAATATCACACCCACCCTAGACCTAACAAATACTTCCACTTTGTCTTCTGAAAGTTCTGGTCAAGTGATAGGAAAATCCAATATTTTCCACCTCTTCTTTAAGTGTTGACTTCATCATGCTCAAACCCGAGCCTTCATGGTCATTCTTCTCTTACACCTCTTGCCCCACTGGGTTGAGAGTTGGGTGAAGCCTCTTTCTTCCTTCTCAATGCTGCTTCCAGACTACTGTGACCCCTTCTCCATGAAAGTGCCCCGCTCCTTTAAAGAGCTCAGCAGCAGGCCAGGCCTGCAGAGTGCATCAGGTATACTGTCCTCCCTACTGCAGTCATCTGCAACTCTTCATTCATTCCCTCTCACTCCTTGAAGATTTAAGCTCCTGAATCACTCTGTCTCTTCATCATTTCCCTGTCATCATTCATGGTAATCCCCACATCTAGGGAAGCATTTCCACCAATACTTGACTTCTCATACCCTTAACCTTTTCACTGCCTGGTCCCCCCCAGCTTCCCTCCCCTGATCTCGCCCCCAACTGCCCTCCCCTGCCAGCCTGATCTCGCCCCCAACTGCCCTCCCCAGCTGGCCTGGTTGCCCCCAACTGCCCTCCTCTGCCAGCCTGATCTCACCCCCAACTGCCCTCCCCTGCTGGCCTGGTTGCCCCCACCTGCCCTCCCCTGTTGACCTGATCTTGCCCCCAACTGCCCTCCCCTGCTGGACTGGTTGCCCCCAACTGCCCTCCCCTGCCAGCCTGATCTCACCCCAACTGCCCTCCTCTGCCTGCCAATTTGGTTCTGACTGGTCAGTTTCTATGCCAGTCAGTGTCAAAATCTCTGCCTCCTAGGCAGCCATTGGCTCCTCACAGTTGACCCAGATTTAGTTCTGATTGGTCAGTTTCTATGCCAGTCAGCGTCAAAAGCTCCACCTCCTAGGCAGCCATTGGCTCCTCACAGTTGACCCAGATTTGATTCTGATTGGTCAGTTTCTATGCCAGTCAGCGTCTCTGGGCCTAGCAAAGGGACCTGATCAGAAAGGCGGGGCTGATCAGCAACGGGGTGGAGGCCTGGAGAGAAATGGATGCCCAGCTGCTGGCCAGACTGGGAGAAATAGAGAAAGGCAAGTGCTGATCGAAAGCTGCCAAAGAGGCAATGAAACAGTCCCTGCTTCTCTCTTCAGGCCTTTCTCTGGCCCTGATTTGCAACCCCCTCAGCAGTCAGTGCTGGGTTGCCACGGCAACCCAGGCTGACTGCAGGACTGACTTCTGGTTGACCGAGCTTCGGTGGTTACTGGTCATTAGGACCCAGGGTTTTTATATATTAGGATTATTATTATTATTATTATTATTATTCTTTTAATTCTTACAGATTCTTTTAAAGAAAAGCTGCATAGCAAAAGACACCATCAACAAAACAGCAAGAGACCACATTGCATGGGAGCACATACACTGAGTGGCCAGATTATTATGACCACCCCATCAGTACTTTGTTGGACCACCTTTTGCCTTCAATACTGCAGCGATGCTTCTTGGCATTGACTCCACAAGATGTTGAAAGGTGATGCGAGGAATCTGACACCATGCCTGATGAATAGCACTGTCCAGTTCTGTGAGATTTGTTGGTTGTGGAACCAGCTGCCTGATGGCTCTTTTAACTTCGTCCCACAAATGCTCAGTTGGATTGAGATCTGGTGATTGTGGGGGCCACCTAAGCAAGGTAAAGTCTCCCTCATGTTCTTGAAACCACTCCTGCACAATACGAGCACTGTGGCATGGCGCATTGTCTTGTTGGAAGAAGCCATCTCCATTGGGATACGCCATCAACATGATAGGATGAACTCGATCAGCAACGATACTTGGGTATGTTGTGCTATTCAGACGTTGTTCCACACAAATTAAAGGGCCCAAATCATGCCAGGAAAACATGTCCCAAACGATAACACTGCCCCTACCAGCTTGAAGGGTTGTACTCATGCATGTGGGGTGCATGCTTTCATGCTGTTTCTGCCAAATTCTCACTCTGCCATCTGCATGATGCAACTGGAAACGTGATTCATCAGACAACATGACTTTTTTCCAATGCTTGACTGTCCAATTCTTGTGTTCCTGTGTGAACTGGAGACGTTTTATCTTGGTAACTGCAGACAGCAAAGGTGTTTAAACAGGCCTTCGGCTTCTATATCCCACACGATGCAGTGTATGGCTAATTTGCCTACAAATGTCAGGTGGTCATAATAATCTGGCCACTCAGTGTATTTGCCAATGTTACATCGGATAAGGACCTAATCTCCAAAATTTATAGGGAACTCATACAACTTAACAAAAGGAAGATAAACAATCCAATCAAAAAAATGGGCAAAGGACCTAAATAGATACCTTTCAAAAGAGGACATACAGAAGGCCAAGAGACATATGAAAATATGTTCAAAGTCACTAATCATCTGAGAGATGCAAATCAAATGACAATGATGTATCACCTCACACCTGTCAGAATGGCTATCATCAACAAATCAACAAAGGACAAGTGTTTGCAAGGATGTGGAGAAAAGGGAACTATAGTACACTACTGGTGGGAATACAGACTGGTGCAGCCACTGTGGAAAACAGTATGGAGTTTCCTCAAAAAATTAAAAATGGAACTCCTTTTTGACTCAGTAATCCACTTCTAGGAATATATCCCAAGAAATCAGAAACACCAATCAGAAAGGATATATGCACCCCTATGTTCATAGCAGCACAATTTATAATAACTAAGATTTGGAAACAACCTAAGTACCCATCAGCAGATGAGTGGATTTGAAAACTGTGGTCCATCCACACAATGGAATACTATGCTGCTGAAAAAAAGAAGGAACTCTTACCGTTTACAACAACATGGATGGACCTGGAAAGCATTATGCTAAGCTAAGTAAGCCAGTCAGGGAAAGATAAATATCACATGATCTCACTCATTTGTGGAATATAATGAACAACATAAATTGATGAACAAAAATAGATCCAGAGACAGAGAAGCATTGAACAGACTGTCCTCAGAGGGAAAATTGGGGGTTGGGGAGGGGAGTAAGAGATCAACCAAAGGACCTGTATGCATGCATAGAAGCATAACTAATGGACACAGACACTAGGGGGGTGAGGGCATGTGCTGGGCAGTGGAAGTGGCCGGGGAGAGGTCAATGAGGGAAAAAGAAGAATATGTAATACTTTAAACAATAAAGAATTTAAATAAAATTTTAAAAAAAGAAAAGTCCAAGTAAGCAAAGATTTTCCTGCCTTACTCTCACCAAATCATTATAAAACTACTCATCAAATTTTTAGTAAATTAAGGCTTTTATTAATTTTTTAAATAATTTTTACAAAACACTTTCCTTAAAAATATGTTTTTTATTGATTTTTAAAGAGAGATATAGATGAAACATCAATGAGAGAGAAACATCATTGATCCACTGCCTCCTGCACACTCCTTACTGGGGATCGTGACCCGGGGCATGTGCCTGATCAGGAATCCAACCAGTGACCTCTTGGTTCCTGGGTCAACACTCAACCACTGAGCCACACCAGCTGGGCTACAAAACACTTTTATTTTAATATGTAGTAAAAACTCAGTGACATTCACTTTTGGACCTCTTCTAGGTCAAGCATTACTTCATTCCAGTCAGATTCTATAGTAATTCTCATTTTTAGATTGTATATCCTGTGACTAACTTTATGCTCTATTTCTAGGCCATAGCACTTATTCTGAAAATTAACTGACATTGCTTTATAATCATCAGTTGCATCTATGGGAAGCACGTATTTAAGAAACATTTGAATCTTTTAATGGAGAAAATAAAACATGTCTCTAAAAGTTTCTTAGAAACTCAAATTTGTTAATTCATACCTTCAAATAATCCTTACTTTTAACATTGTTTCACAGTTCAAAGTGTATTATTAGCCAGAATAATAAACTTATTACTTAAAATATGTTCCAAGTTTCCTCATCAACTCATGTATGATTCTACAATAGAGACACTGAGTGCTTTTGTCTGATTTCTCTCTTCATTTCGGTTCCACAGGGAGTCCCCCTACTTCAAACATATCTGGCTTAATGAATTTTTTTCTTACTATGACTACAATCTGTTTTGGTGTCAGATTCACTCCAGCTTTGAAAGCTTTATTGTTCTCTTTTCAGGCCTCAGACCCTTTCCATTTCTGGAGTGTTCACTAAGGACACAAAATAATTGGTCTGAGCAGATCCACAATACCGCCATGGTATTAACCAGATTAAACATTAAAAACAACTCCTTTTTCCTTTTGATCAGTGAAGCAATGGCAGCGCAATGTTTTGAAGAATATTTGTATTATCTTTAGGTCAGTTTAAAACAAACACACACCATCTTGAGAACAAGCCTCCCCAGCACTTCCCAGGTCAAGGGTGGCCAAGTCCTCATTATTTTGTTTTATACTTGAGGTCATTGCTTGGTGCCATGTTTCCATAATTTATCAAGAAACTAATCAGCTGGGAAATAATCTCCCCAGGGAAGATCTCATTGGTCTTTTCAGAGTTTGTAAATCTCAATAATTCTTCAAGGGCAATACAAACTTTTTATCACAAGAAAAAATACAAACATTTTATCACAAGAAAAAAGTAAGCTGACTTCTTAGGTAAGATGCACATAGCAATTTTTCTCTCTATTTTTAAAGTAAACCATTTAAACAGTTTTAATATTCATAACTACATACAGTAACTTCATTAGAGTTTTCAATTTTCCTCTAGAGTTTGCATGTGGAGATGAGGTGAGCCTTATGCATGTCAAGGTACAGGAAGTAGAGATCACCCCTGCACTGCTACCTACATTTTCCTGCTAGAAGTAAAAATTAGTTAAGTGAAAATGATTATCATATATATTTTCTCTCTTCCTTTTGAATGTACACAAAGTAACAAGAGTGACATACCTGAAATTACAATCACCAAACAAATGCAATATAGTTGTTGTCCACTTTCATTGGCAAATACAGCACAGAGGACATTGTGTGAGAATTGGGCTGCCATCAAAGAGGAGGTGGGACCAGGTTTCCTTCATTATTCTCTTTTAAACTTAGGTCTTCTAAAGCAATACTGAAAGGCATAATATCTAAGCAGTCCACAGCACTAAATTCTGCCATCCCCGCCTCCCACCTCGTCTGAAGAGGAGCTCTCTTCGCCCAGGAAAGTAGATGAAAGGAGCTCTTGGACAGGCTGCCATCTGCACACTCACTTTCCATGGATCGGCACTATGTTCCTAACATTTTAGGATCATTCCACCTTGCTAAAGACATTGGGAATTCTGGATAGTGTGCTGACATTCTGCGTTAGCTGTGTTGGTTGTTGGTGTGATGGTGTGGTTGTAGTGGTGAGCCTGTGTTAGTGCACAGCTTGTGTCACATGTGGTCTCCAGTTGCTGGCAGTTCTAATTGCAGCTGCATCTACAGTTGTAATTGAGAAGCACCAGGGCCAGAATTAAGCTATCCTCCTGCAGAACGTCTCACTCCTGACCACTGAGATAAAAGCTCAGCAATAGGATCCATGGCATCCCTATTGCTTGGAAAACATGAACTCTGAGGAGTAGAAAGTCCACCAGTAGAACTGCTAGTAAAGTGCATGTTTGGCCCTGGCCAGTGTGGCTAAGACAGCATATGCCTGCCAATCCAATGATTCTAAGACAAGGTGCTATCTGGGTCGCAGGTTTGACCCCTGGTCCTGGTTTGGGTGCCTGCAGGAGACACATCCCAATTCATGTGTTCCTCTCCCATCAGTGTTTCCCTCTTTGTCTCTCTCCCCCTTCCGCCCTCCCTCCTTTTCACTCTCTGAAAAGCAATGGAAAAAATATCCTTGGTAAGGATTAACTAAAAAAAATGAAAAAAATTAAAGTGTCTGTTTGATCTATGAGCAGGAGGACCTCCTAATTCCCAGATCAACATTCTACGTACATGTCGAACACCACTCAGTTCATCTAAATCTCTAGGAGCTCTGTGTTCAAGTGTAAGATGAGCTGCACAGTCGTTTGTGGCAGGATCAGGGTCACCGCCAGGTAGTGCTGCACAGACAGGGCAGATCACTTCTATTGATGTTTCTGCGTGTTCAGAAGCAACATATTTGTGAAGAGATGTCTCTGTACAGGCCATTTTTCCACAACAGGGACAAATAAAGGACTGTGGCTGCTCTGCAGAGAAAGCTTCCCCACCATAGTACAAATCAAATTCTACCCTGGCTAGTATGCACTGCACTGGGTGGTCCGTTGTATGCCCTGTTGTTGTACTACTTTCATAACAAGATGCACCAAGATCGTAATTGTAGCAAATTAAGCATGTATCTGCAACCTCAAAATTTTCCTTTTAAACGAGCATCACAGCTGACACCCTCATGTTGGGACATCCTAATTCAGCAGATGGCACAGCGGGCTGCAGTGTTCCCTGGCAGATCTTGCTGCTGCTCACACAGGCTCCCCCTGGATGCCCTGACTTGGATGCAGCTTCCCAGATGGGTGAACAGGGAACCGCTCCTGTGCTGGCAGTCTAATTTATCCATTTCTTGATTCCTATTTCTAAAGTCTACATCCAGGCACTCTGGAAACTAAAAAAGGGTTGTATTAGGACACAACACTCCCTCCTCTAGTGGCACGTGCACCTTTGTATGGATTAGGCTGGCTCTGCTGGAATCTGATGCTTGAAGGGAGTGATGAGAGGACTGGAGTTTTAGAAATAAAATGGAATCCCAGTGATTCCCCTGAGACAGGAATGAGAGAGGACACCTTTGTTGTTATGAGACTCATATTTTTGGTTCTATACTTGGAGCAATCTATTAGTGCTCAGAAGTCCTTCCAAGAGATTGAATCAAAGATGTCCACTGTCCTGTGAAGGCGGGAGAAAAGCTATGTCAGGAGACAATGATGTGGAGCCGTTAATCTGAAATGAAATATTATTTTATCAGCCAGATGATTTAGTTTTGTGTTCATCTCTAGATCTGTATTTGTTCTATTGCCTTCAGCATTTGTTGAATTCCATTGCAGGTATTTAGGACTCAATGGTACCAAAATTTAAAAACCAAGCCTACAGGCTAACATGTGTGGCTCAGTGTTTGAACGTGGACCTATGACCCAGGATATCAAGGTTCAATTCATTGTCAGGGCACATGCCCGGGTTGTGGGCTCAAGTCCTAGCCGCCAGGAGGGCGTGTGCAGAAGGCAGCCAATCAGTGATTCTCTCTCATCATTGATGTTTCGATCTCTCCTTCTCCCTTCCTCTCTGAAATCAATATAAATGTTTTTAAAAATTAAAAAAAAAAAGCAAGCCTATAAGTCCAGCCATTTTTCTCTCAGGAGAAATCTCCCTGTTAGAAAACCTGGAATATGTCAGCTTTATATTACTCACAGAGTTTAGTGGACAATGCTCTCACTTTTGATAGGGTCAATGTGGGAGAAATAGAGCATACCACTTGGGTCCAATTTAAGCCCTGAGAAATCGCTGTGAATAGTATTACAGGAAGCCTCAAGTTTTGCAGGGAAGCTCTTCTAGAAAGCAAGCTAGGTAAGGGGTTGGGAGGGGAGGGTAATACCTCAAAGAAGCCTGGCAACAGGCAAAGGGAAAAGGAATAAGTCCTGGGAAGGAGGACACTCCAAGCCAAAAGGCAGATTCAGAAAGGTGGACCAAGTCTGATGGAGTCACAAACACAGTGAAGTGGCAAAAAAGGCAATGTTCCATTATTGAGGCTGATCACTGCCCTGGAGATGACCTGTCTTCTAGAGAAACAGGCAGATGTAGCAACGCACATCACAGCAACTGCTGCAGGATAAAGGAGATTTTTCTGGTGAAAGAGACACGTCCGCATTCTGAGTGTTTGAGCCTTTTGTATACAAACATACATTACAGTTGACCCTTGGACAACACAGGTTTGAACTGCACAGGTCCATTTACACATGGATTTTTTTTTTTCAATAAATCCATACCATACTGTAAGTGTATTTTCTCTTCCTTATGATTTTCTTAATAGCATTTTCTTTTCTCTTGGTTACTTTATTGTAAGAATACAGTATGCAATACATATAACATACAAAATATGTATTAAACAACTGTTTATATTATCGGCAAGTCTTCCTGTCAACAGTAGTTAAGTTTGGGAGGAGTCTAAAATTACACATAGATTTTTGACTGCACAGGGTGCCAGTACCCCTAACCCCTGCTTTGTTCAAATGCCAACAGTAACTTTGAAATTAAAACACACATACTAGCAGAATTAAGGAAGAAGCGGGGGGGGGGGTGTGAAAGGCAAGAGGGAAGGAGAAAGGAGGGAATGTACATCCTCACCTCAGTTTCCCAATAAGGCATGAGAGTTCTTCATACACTCTTCCTCCTTTGCACTTACTGGTGTCCCAGAGGCATATCAGGGATGAGGTTCTCTTGGGGCAGCTGCACAGCCATGGCAGCCAGGTAGATGGTTATCAGGAGCACTTTGGGAAGATGGAACAATATCCCTTCGCTCTACTATGGAGACAAGACAGTCAGCCCATGAGGCTGGTAGCTTTCCCTGGTGGAGGCAGATTTGCCTAACCTCTTCCCAGAAGGCAGAACAGATATTTGTGTTTTGAACTAAGAAGATGCCCTTACCTCCCCACCCCTTGCCAGAGGAAAATAATTTTTCTAATTCAGCAAAGATAAATAAATTTGATTTCCATTTAATGTACCTAAGAAAAAAATGTAAAATAAAACCCACCAGGCAAACGTTCATATCTTACTCCACAATGGATTTGAAAGCAAATGTGAGAACCTTCCTCTTTTCTTTAACAATTCCCTTCCCCCAGGTGTGCACTTATTGAATCAGTTTCAATTCAATTTATTAAGCAACCACTATGTACTAGGCACGGTGCCTGGTGCTAGAAATACCAAAATGAAAAGTTACATCTCTTCTGACTAGGAGTTTAGAAACACATACATGAATTGAAATTTTTATGTTTGCTGATATGGAATATGGTATGGAATGTGGTGAACACACAAGGAAAGAGGTATCTAAGTCTGCCTGAGAATTCAGGAAGTTTCTCTACACTGAAGTACAGAGACTTGTTGCAAAAAAGCATTCCAACCATTCTCCCTTTCTCTCACTGTTTTTCTCCTTGCCTTCTCCACTCCAATGCCCATCAGTAAAATGATTGTGGGCAGGGTTCATCCCACACACAAAAAGGAAACTAAAACCTGTTATCAAGTGTGTTGTCTCAGTTGTCTCATTGTTTTGATTCATTCAAACTTCAATTCCAAGTAGGTGACCAACCATTCCAATTTTTCCAAGACTGAAGGGTTGTCTGGGGCTCAAGCCATGCATTTTTAAAACCAGGATAGTCACATATACTCCTAGAAAAATACAACCTTCCAAAACTCAATCAGGAAGAATCAGAAGACCTGAGTAGGCTAATATCTACTGATGAAATTGAAGTGGTAATAATAATTTTAAAAAAGCCTCCCAGCAAACAAAAGCCCTGGTCCAGATGAATTCACAAGGGAGTTTTACCAAATATTCGAAGAACTAACACTTATCCTCCTCAAACTATTCCAAAAAAATTCAAAAGGAAGGAACACTTCTAAACTCTTTCTATGCGGCTAACGTTACCCTAATTCCAAAACCACATAAAGACACAACAAAGAAAGAGAACTATAGGCCAACATCCCTGATGAACATAGACACTAAAATCCTCAACAAAATTTTAGCAAATCGGATCCAGCAATACTTTAAAAATATCATACACCATGACCAAGTGGGATTCATGCCAGGGATGCAAGGCTGGTACAATATTCACAAATCAATAAATGTGATACATCACATAAACAGATTGAAAGACAATTATCACATGATCATTTCAATAGATACAGAAAAAGCATTCAATCAAATCCAACACCCTTTTTTCACGAAAACTCTCAGCAAAGTGGTAGTAGAGTGATAATACCTCAACATAATAAAAACCATATGTGACATACCTACAGCCAACATCATACTCAATGGGCAAAAACTAAAACCACTTCCCCTAAGAACAGAAACAAGACAGGGATGCCCTCTTTCACCACTCCTGTTCCACATAGTACTGGAAGTCCCAACCATAGTGATCAGAGAAGAAGAAGAAATAAAAGGCAGCCAAATTGGAAAGGAGGAAGTAAAATTCTCATTATTCGCAGACAACATGATACTGTACATAGAAAACCCTAAAGACTCCATCAAAAAACTACTAAAAGCTTTTTATTTTGATGTAGTCCCATTTGTTTATTTTCTCTTTAGTTTCCATTGCCCTAGGAGCTGTATTAGTAAAGATATTGCTACCACATTTGTCTGATATTTTGCTGCCTATGGATTCTTGTAAGATTTTTATGGTTTCCCATCTTACATTTAAGTCCTTTATCCATTTTGAGTTTATTTTTGTGTATGGTGTAAGTTGGTGGTCTAGTTTCTTTTTTTTTTTCTTTTTTTTTATATATTTTATTGATATTTTACAGAGAGAGGAAGGGAGAGGGATAGAGAGCTAGAAACATAGATGAGAGAGAAACATCGATCAGCTGCCTCCTGCACACCTCCCACTGGGGATGTGCCCGCAACCAAGGTACATGCCCTTGACCGAAATCGAACCCGGGACCCTTCAGTCCGCAGGCCGACGCTCTATCCACTGAGCCAAACCGGTTTCGGCTGGTGGTCTAGTTTCATTTTTTTTTTTTTTTTTGCATGTATCTGTCCAATTTTCCCAACATCATTTATTGAAGAGACTGTCTTGACTCCATTGTATGCTCTTGCCTCCTTTGTCAAATATTAATTGAGCATAATGGCTTGTGTCAATTTCTGGGTTCTCTGTTCTGTTCCACTGGTCTATATGTCTGTTCTTGTGCCAGAACCAGGAAGTTTTGAGAACAGTGGCTTTGTAATATAGCTTGATATCTGGTATTGTGATCCCTCCAACTTTGTTCTTCTTTCTAAAGATTGCTGTGACTATTTGGAGTCTTTTTTTTTTTCTATATGAATTTTTGGAGAGTTTGTTCTAGGTCTGTGAAATATGCTGTTGGTATTTTAATGGGGATTGCATTAAATCCATAGATTGCTTTGGGTAGTATGGACATTTTAATGATGTTGATTCTACCAATCCATGAACACGGTATATTCTTCCATTTGTTTATATCTTCCTCTATCTCTTTTTCAATGTCCTGTAGTTTTCTGAATACAGGTCTTTTACCTTATTAGTTAAGTTTATTCCCAGGTATCTTAATTTTTTTGGTGCAATGGTAAATGTGATTGTTTTTTTGTTTGTTTGTTTCTCTTTCTGTGAGTTCATTATTGATGTATAAAAAAGCCATAGATTTCTGGGTGTTAATTTTGTATCCTGCTACATTGCCAAATTCATTTATCAAATCTAGTGGTTTTTTGATGGAGTCTTTAGGGTTTTCTATGTACAATATCATGACATCTGTGAATAATACAGTTTTACTTCTCCTTTTTCAATTTAGATGCCTTTTATTTCTCCTTCTTGTCTGATCGCCATGGCTAGCCCTTCCAGTACTATGTTGAACAGGAGTGGTGAGAGTGGACATCCCTGTCTTATTCCTATTCTTAGAAGAAATCGTTTTAGTAAAAGAAACCATCATCAAAACAACAAGAAAGCCCATGGCATGGGAGACCATATTAGCCAATGTTATATTTGATAAGGCCCTAGTATCCAAAATTTATAGGGAACTCATACATCTTAACAAAAGGAAGATAAACAGCCCTAATCGGTTTGGCTCAGTGGATAGAGCGTCGGCCTGTGGACTGAAGGGTCCCGGGTTCAATTCCAGTCATGGGCATGTACCTTGGTTGCTGGCACATCTCCAGTAGGGGGTGTGCTGGAGGCAGCTGATCAATGTTTCTCTCTCATCGATGTTTCTAACTCTCTATCCCTCTCCCTTCCTCTCTGTAAAAAAAAAAAAAAAAAAAAAAAAAAAAAAAATCAATAAAATATATTTTTTAAAAAAGGAAGATAAACAATCCAATAAAAAAAAAATGAGCAAAGGACTTAAATAGACACTTTTCAAAAGTGGATATATAGAGGGATCAGAGATAGAAAGTAAGTTCCCCATCCCCTACGGTTCCTGCATTCTGAATGTTCCATTCAGAAACATCTAAATACCCATTACTGAAAAATATACTTGCATCGTTGAATAAGGGGGAAAGGTCACAGCTTGGTGGTCTTGGTTTTTATGCTTTCCAATATTTCTGCTCCCTCAAAGTGATAGCCTCTTTGGGGGCATGTACTATGAATGGATGCTCTTTCCCCAGGCTGCCTGCCACAAGGGGAGGAGGTATTTGCCCAGAGCCAGGCCTCTACCTGGTGTGGGCTAATTAGGACATGTGATCCTTAATGCTTCTGTGGTGTGGGTTGGCCTGTGGATGGATTTTCCATTCAATCTTTAATTTTTTTTTCTCTTCACATTTTCCACACTGCACTAAAATTACTCCCCGGAAAAGCATTTATCTTTCTTATTGCTGCTCCACAGCCTGTCCCCTGAGAGGATTTTCAGGAAGGACTAGCTGGTACCTGTAAAATACCCACTGACTCTCACAAGTGGAACATCCAAGAAAATCCTGTTTTCTTTTCTCCTCTATCCCTTGCCTCCTACCCACTCAACTTGTAAACTGAGTAAAAGGATTTCAACATTTTCCATCCTTTTCCTCATCTTTTTCTTCTACTCTTTTGTTTGTTTGTTTTGGCAAAAAAAATATTTCAAGAAGTTTAATTTCCAGTACCTGTAACTGACTTCCAGAAACAGATGAGAAAAATTATAGTGAGAAACCCCAGTCTGTCATGTGTTACAATACCTCTGTGTGTGTATTTGTCAAAGAACTATTTCCTACCAAATTTTTAACTTTTTTTACTATAAAAAATAAATTTATGATGAAATATTTGGAAATATCAAAACAGAAGGAAAGAAAACTTTCACCAAGCTAAAAGCCAGAGGCCCCGGGTATTAACAACTTAGGATATTTTTCCATTATTTTATTTCCTAAGGTTATTATTTTTATATGCTGTTTTAGATTTCTGTAGAGGCTCATCAACTCACTTCAAACGTTCCCTTCCCTGAGAATCCTTTCCTGAGCCACTCTGGCTCCAGGTGTGGCTGCCCCTCCATGGTCATACCTAACACGTCAAATAGTAAATATTTTCTGTACACACATTTGGGTCACTCACCAGACTAAGGGCTCCTGTCTGGCAGGGACTTTCTTTGGCTCATCCTAATTACTCCAGGATCTAGTACACAGCATTAAATGCAACAATCAAAGCAAATATTTATTTGCACAATCTCCCTGCCAGGGGCAGTCACTGAATATAAATTAGTGAACCTAGTAGATATCACAGGTCATGTGTGATGAAGAGGGCAAGGCCATGACAGGAGAAGGAGGACTTGAAGGAAGACAAGGGCCAGATCAGAGTCAGATGAGCTGTACAGTGGGGAGCCATTGAAGATTTTATGCAGCCATCACACTTTTTCTGGATGCTGTATAAGAAGATTAGAGCTGCCTTCCCCAAGTGGAAGCAGGGGACCACATTCGAAGCGGAGAGTGGCTTGGACTATAGGGACAGAAAAGATGGTGGCAACAAGTGGACAAACAAAAGATATGTTTTAGAGGCGGACTAGCTAGGAATTTCTGACAAACTGACTCTGAAGGTAAGCAAACAAAAGACACAAGTTGGTCATCCAGGTTTCTGGATGGAGCAAATGGGTGATTTATTGAGATAAGGAAGACAGGGGGGCAATAGCTTGAAGTGGCAGGAATGAAGAGTTCATTCTGGGACATATTGCATTTGAGAGACCTGTGAAACAGCTATGTGGAAATGTGGAGTAGACAGTTGGGTACAGAAGTCTGGAGTTCAGAGGAGCAGTCTGAGCTGAGGCTGTAAATTCAGGAATCACCAGCAAATAAGTGTTATTTAAAGCTCTGGGTCAAATTGAGACCACCCACAGGGAGTGTGGCAAGAGAAGGAAAAGGTGCAGGAACAGGGCATAGCTGGGTTGATGGGTGAGGAGCCAGGAGGTGACTGGGAAAGAGAAGGAAGCCCAGGCCAGATGGTGACTATGCGAGGGAGGCACCTGATCAGGACAGAAAACTGAGCCCTGAGTGTGCAAAGTGGAAGTCACTGCCATTAAACAGTGGTGAGGGAAGCCTGGCCAGTGTGGAGAGGAGGTGAGGCAGCATGTCCAGACAACTCTTCCAAGAATTTTAGGCATAAAAGGCAGAGAAATGGAATGGCATGCTGGAGATTCTCTAAAGGATTAAGAAAACTTTAAGAATGTTTGCATGCTGGTATGAATGGTCCAGTAGAAAGGGAGGATTGACAAGGTTGGAGATGGAGGGGAGAATAAAAGCAGGAGTCCTTGAGAAGGTGAAGGGATCAGGTCCAGAGCAGAGGTTCCTACCTTGGACAGGGAAGGGACACTTGAATCATTTTAACTGAAGGAAAGAAGAAGAAAAAAAAAATGGTTGGACTATGGATCTGGAGGGGAGTTTAGAAAGTTCCCACTCTTTAAAGAAGTGTGAGGTGCCCTGCTGGCATGGCTCAGTGGTTGAGCATCGACCGACCTATGAACGAGGAGGTCATGGTTCAGTTCCTTGTCAGGGCACGTGCCTAGGTTGTGGGCTTGATCCCCAGTGTGGGGCATGCAGGAGACAGCCGATCAATGATTCTCTATCATCGTTGATGTTTCTATCTCTCTCTCCATCTCCCTTCCTCTCTGAAATCAATAAAAATATATAAAAAAACACAAAAACAAAAAATAAAGATCTTTCCCTGGGACCTCCTCTAAAATCTCCAGGATACAGAACCCTGTGTGCTCTCCCTCCTGAGAGCACATCCACACTTCTCCCTCTCCCTCTCTGCCTAGCTTCCTCACTCCCAAGCTCCAAGGGCCTTTCCTTTACCTGTAGAACTTGTTTGCTAATCCCATTTCTTTCAAAGAAAAAGAAAGAAGAAGGAGGAGGAGGAGGAGGAGGAGAAGGAGGAGGGGAAGGAGGAGGAGAGGGGAAGGGGGAAGGGGAGGGGAGGGAGAGGGGGAGAAGGAAGGGGGAGAAGTGTGAGGTGAGGCTGTGAGCTGAGAGTGAAGGGGAAAGGTGGGACTAGCATTCACAAGGAGCACTCAGGAGCAGCCTCACCCAGCTGTGGGGCTTGGGAAGGAGTGGGACTTGGCTCAGAAGAGCAGGCTAGAGAAAGAGACAGGTGTGACCATCTGAGACAAGCCAGAGCATAGAAGGGCCAGGGACTGAGAGCACTCAGGGTGGCCTGAATGTTGAATAGAATGGTAATGAGCCCCTGGCTGCACAGGGAAGTCAGGGCTTCCTGTGCCCTGGTAAGGAATTTGGGCTTTATCCTGAAGACAATGGGGACATTCTGGAGGGTGTTAAGCAAGAAAGTGACATAATTAAAATGGAGTCCTAGAGATAATTCTGGTTTGGTGTGGATGGTAGATTGCAAGAGAAAGGAGACTGAGAGACGAGGCTGATGTGATGGGGTGGAGAGGGGGGGCGGTAAAGCTGTCCTGGAATAAAGCAGCAGTGGTGATGGGGAAGCAGGCAGATTTAAGAAATACTTAGAAGCAATAGGAGGAGCCAACAGAACATGAATCAAAAACATATCTACATATCATTTTTTTGAAACAAACATTACAATGTTTGATTTTAAAATGCCAGGTGATTATATTATCAAATGTGTTAAATGTTGTGTCCTCTCTTCAGTCTGACAGCAAAAGCACACATCTATATATATATAAAGCCAGCAACCCTAACACCATAACAACCAGAAAGACCACTCGCTATGACGCCCACTGTGGCCAGCGAACCAGCCAGATCAGGGGGTGGGGCTGGCCAGCCAAACTCCCACGGCCCCCCGCCAGGCCAGCCTGCCCCTGTTTGGACTCTCCCACCCCGATCAAAGGCGGGTCTGGCAAGCCAAACACCCCCACACCTGCCCTCTGCCTTCTTCCCAGCCGGCCCCACCCCTGACTGCACCCCCCATCCCAATAGGGGGCAGGGCTGGCCAGCCAATCTCCTGCAGCCCCTCCTCCTACCTGGCCCCACCCCAGATCACCCCCCCCACCTTGATCAGGGTCAGGGCTGGCTGGTCAACCACCCATGGCTCCTCCCCCAGGCTGCTGCCCCCCCCTCACACACACACCCCCCCCCCCCGTCAGCACTCCCACCTCATTCAAAAGCAGGTCCAGCTGGCCCACCATCCACAGCCCCTCCCCATGGCCGGCCCCACCCCCATTCAGCCCCCCAGCCCCAATCAGGGGCAGGTCCTGCCAGCCAATCATCCATGGCCCCTCCCCCCAGCAGGCCCAGTCCTGATTGGCCTCAATTGGGGCAGGCTGGCCTGCCAACCTCCCACCATCTCTTCCTCCCAACAGGCCCAGCCCCCATCTGCCCCAAGTCTGTTTATAAATGTCCTGATTGAGATGTCTCATCCTTCCTCCCATTATCCAGTACACTGGACACTAGCCTTGATTAAATCATGTCTTCTGCCCAATTTAACCAACCCGGGGAAAGATTGTACCTTGTTCCAACCCACCTCTACAAGAGGCACTGACCCATAGAGTTCACAATCCCTCATAACCTTGTCACTGGATTGCATGTACTAGCAACACATCAGTGGTACCCTGTGTGTAAAGTACATGCTACACTTCAAAACAGGCTACCATTTTCTATCACTTGATACTCTTCACCCTGAGAGGTGGACAGAACAGGATTGATTATTTTATAAATAAATAATTGATTATTTCATAAACAATTTTTTAAAAAACAAGATTGTTTACTTTCCTGAGACACAGAAAGCATAGAGAGACTCTGGCTGAGTTCCCCAAATTTCCCACACCAGGAAGATGCAATGGATTCAAAGCCTAGCCCAAGATCTTTTTGACTGGGGTCCCTCGGTGGTGTACCACTTTTGCCTTATACATTGCAGGGAGCAAGTGTCTTTATTTTAGGGGCATACCATTTACCATCTTCCCCTACAATGAAAATATCTGACTTTGGATTCTCAGCACATGTGTTCTCCCTTAAGAACTTTCCAAGTGCACAGCTAGAAAGGCCTGCAGACCTCAGTGGCTCCTGGCCTAAACCCACACCATCAGAAAACACTGATTCAATTGAATTGTCTTCAGTTCAAGGGATGGACTGATCATTTTTCCCTGACTTACCTGCTAGGTTGGGTAGGCAAATCTGATTATTCTATAATTTTCATTGAATAAGCTTTATGCAGGGCCTCCAAATCCCCCATCACTCATGCAAATAGCTCACCCAAGAAGAAATGACAAGCCCTGTACTCTTGCCTCCAGTTTAACATTAGGTTAATGGGATTATGAAAACACCAGGCCTCAAAGATTTTTATCTAATGTCTTTCCTACTTTCATTATAAAATAACTAGAGGTCCAGTGCACAAAATTTGTGCACGGGGTGGGGTGTCCCTCAGCCCAGCCTGCACCCTCTCCAATCTGGGACCCCTCGAAGAATGTCCAATTGCCCGTTTAGGCACGATCCTAAATGGGCAGTCGGACATCCTTCTCACAATCCAGGACTGCTGGCTCCCAACTGCTCGCCTGCCTTCCTTACTGATTACCCCTAATCACTCCCCTGCCAGCCTGATTGATGCCTAACTGCTCCCATGCCAGCCTGTTTGCCCCTAACTGCACTCCCCTGAAGGCCTGGTCAGCCCTAACTGCCCTCCCCTGCAGGCCTTGTCACCCCCAACTGCTCTCCCCTGCAGGCCTGGGTCCCCCCAAACTGCCCTTCCCTGCAGGCCTGGTTGCCCCCAACTTCCCTCCTCTGCTGGCCTGGTCACCCTTAACTGCCCTCCCCTGCAGGTTTCATTGCCCCCAACTGCCCTCCCTTGCAGGCCTGGTCTCTCCCAACTGCTCTCCCCTGCTGGCCTGATAGCCCACAACTGCCCTCCCTTGCAGGCCTGGTCCCTCCCAACTGCCCTCCCCTGCTGGCCATCAAGTAGCGGCCAGCTTGTGTCCACATGGGGGCAGCCATCTTGTGTGTTGGAGTGATAGTCAATTTGCATATTACTCTTACATTAGATAGGATCATTTTGGCTTCTCTTTGTCCTCCTTTTTTAAAAATTTACCTTTATTGTTGAAAGTATTACAAATGTCCCCTTTGTTTTGTTTTAGGTCTTTTATCCATTTTCATTTTACTCTTGTATATGGTGTAAGTTGGTGGTCTAGATGAATGAATTTGGCAACATAGCAGGATATAAAATTAATACCTAGAAATCAATGGCATTTTTATAAAACAATAATGAACAGAAACCAAAACAAAAAAAAATGAAAACACCCCATTTACCATTGCAACAACAGAAATTTAAAATACTTAGGAACAAACTTAACCAAGGAGCTAAAAGACCTGTACTCAGAAAACTACAGGACATTGAAAAAAGAGATAGAGGAAGAATATACCATGTTCATTGGTTGGTAGAATCAACATGTAAAATGTCCATACTACCCAAAGCAATCTATAGATTCAATGCAATCCCATTAAAATACCAATGGCGTATTTCACAGACCTAGAACAAACACTATAAAAATATACATGGAACCAAAAAAAGCCCCCACATAGTCACAGCAATCTTGAGAAAGAAAAACAAAGTTGGAGGAATCACAATACCGGATATCAAGTTATACTACAAAGCCACTGTACTCAAAACAGCCTGGTACTTACACAAGAACAGGCATATAGATCAATGGAACAGAATAGAAAACCCAGAAATCTACACAAACCATTACACTCAATATTTGACAAAGGAGGCAACAGCATACAATGGAGTCAAGACAGGCTCTTCAATAAATGGTGTTGGGAAAATTGGATAGGTACATGCAAAAAAATTAAACTAGACCACCAACTTACACCATGTCCTCCTTTTTTTTGTTTCTCCTTCCCACTTCCCTTCTGATTTGCTGGGGAAGGGCTACAGGGAGTCAGGAATGAGAAGGAAGTGAGTCAAATAAGTGAAAGGAAGCAAAGGAGGACTGGTAGATGGAGGCCTAGAATAGGGGAACCAATTATGTCAGCTGTTACATCATTTACAATTTAGGAAAAATAGTTCCAAAGACAAGAGATTTTTAAATTAGAATTATCTCTAAATAAGTAAAATAAGATTTTTTTTAAATAATGGTTTTCTGAGGCAGGTGCTTAACAAGATGAAAATCACAAGCAAGGGAGGTTCAAGGATGGAGGTAGGACCTGTTCTAGGGAATTCTGGGCAAACCCAGGTGGGAGGTGAGGAAGAAGGAGAGGGGAAGCCTCAGCCCAGATCATGTGTCAGAGAGCACAGAGCCAGTCAGCCTGGACAGTCAGGGCCTGAGAGCAGCCACCAAGAGCAAGGTGAGGCAGAGACCAGAGTGGGGCTGCTGCCCTGAAGACCAGGTCAGGGAAGCTTGACCTGACTCCTGTGGACAGGTGCTGTCACCAAGTTTCACTGACTTTACCCCATGTCTAAATTGGGTGCAATGCCCCCCTGTGACATAGGTGTGTGTCAATGAGTGTCTAGTAACCTCATGTATACATATGTGTGTGTGTGTGTGTGTGTGTGTGTATACATGTTTTTATTGATTTTTAGAGAGAGAGAAAGGGAAGGGAAGGGAAAGAGAGAATCATTTATCAGCTGTCTCTGGCATGATCTCTACTGGGGATCGAGCCCACAACCTGGGCATGTGCCATGACCAAGAATCAAACCTGAAACCTCTAGGTGCATGGAATGATACTCAACCAACTGAGCCACACTGACTAGGGCTCTAATAACTTCTTTACTAGAGAATTGTCTTATAAATAAACCATGGATAAAAACACTGGATATACCAATACTGACCAAACACTGAGGAAAGTAAGACTAATGCCCCAAATATTCTAGTTAAATTTCTAGCCTGCCATTTATTCTCAGTTTCTGTTTTATTCTACTCAAGAATCAAAATGCCCCCTTTTCCTTTTGTAATAGTGATGGGAATTTCGCCACCTGCTCAAGTCTTAGTGAACATTGTTTATCATCTCTTTCCATTGTTCACATCATTTTAAATGTATGTCTGTTAACTCTACTTGAATAGATTTCCCCAAACCTGCCCCATTATTTTGTTATTGCACCCTGTTCATTTAGTTTATCAGACCCAAAAAAACTTTCACTTCTTGGAACACAAGACCACAACTGAAAGTGGCATAAACAATAAGGAAGTGTCTCCGATCGTGTAATACGCTATCCCATGGCAGAGCATCTCCAGAGTTGGTTCATGCAAAGGCACAACAGCCTCAAGGAATGGCTCCTTCTGGCTTTCTGCTCTGCCATCTACAGCATGTCGGTTTCCCTCAGCCCAGCTCCCTCATTGTTCAAGACGACAGCCACGAAGGTCCTGGGTCACCTGCTGACACAACAACCCCCAGCACAAAGGGGACTGGGTCTTCCCCTACATCTCTTTTTAAGACTCATTCCCAAAAGCCCCCTGTATCTGTCAGGATTTGGGAAGAAAAAAGTTGGCACTCTCACAGAATCTAATTGAAGTGATTTTGATGGAAGAACTATTTAAAGCCAATGGCAGAGTTAAGGGAACAGACTGACAAGAGGTGGTGAAGTGCCAAGGGTTAGTCATACCAGGCAGTCACCACTACTTCCGGTCCTACAGGGACAAAAAGACGAAATGAAGTTCCCACTCCTATAAAGAGGGCTGTCACTGAGGAAGAGAGGGTCTGTGCCTTGGAAGAATAAAGCTGCTGGCAATATTGTAGCCAACAGGAGGGGAGTAGAGGCAGGAGAATGATAAATACTCTTAGCTCCTAGCAGTGCGTCAATTAGCCAAACCAAGTGGAAAACCAGCAGACAAGGAAGCTTTCGTGGGGCAGTCTTTAGAGGCCAGCCTCCTGGGACATAGAAAGGCAAAAAAAAAAAATGTTCTGTAGGAAAAGAAGCAAAGGGAAATACCCAGCATATCTGCCAACAGACCGCCCCATGCACATGCTGTTCAGAATAGGATCCTGTGCCTATCCTTAAACCAATCACTATCAAGGATGCTGACTTAGAGCCTTAGACTAGTCAAAAATTTTTTTTAAATTCTGACTACGCTAGTTATTTCAATTCTTTAAATATTATTGTTTAAAGTATTACAAATAGTAGTACATATGTCTCCTTTTTTTCCCATTGACCACAGCCCCCTCCTCCTCCCCGCCGCAGTGTCTTGCTTCCATTGGTTATGCTTATATGCATGCATACAAGTCCTTTGGTTGATCTCTTACATCTCGCACACACACACACACCCCTCCCCAGCCTTCCCTCTGTAATTTGACAGTCTGTTCGATGCTTCTCTGCCTCTGTATCTATCTTTTTGTTCACCAGGTTATAATGTTCTTTATTATCCATAAGTGAGTGAGATCATGTGGTATTTTTCTTTTACTGACTGGCTTATTTCACTTAGCATAATGCTCTCCAGTTCCATCCATGCTGCTGCAAATGGTAAGAATTCCTTCTTTTTTATAGCAGCGTAGTATTCCATTGTGTAGATGTACCATAGTTTTCTAATCCATTCATCTGTTGATGGGCATTTAGGCTGTTTCCAAATCTTAGCTATTGTAAATTGTGCTGCTATGAACATAGGGGTGCATATATCCTTTCTGGTTGGTGTTTCTGTTTTCTTAGGATATATTCCTAGAAGTGGTATTACTGGGTCAAATGGCAGTTCCATTTTTAAATTTTTGAGGCAACGCCATACTGTTTTCCACAATGGCTGCACCAGTCTGCATTCCCACCAACAGTGCAGGAGGGTTCCTTTTTCTCTGCATCCTCTCCAGCACTTGTTGTTTGTTGATTTGTTAATGGTAGTCATTCTGACAGGTGTGAGGTGGTACCTCATTGTTGTTTTGACTAGTCAAGATTTAACTTGGACTCACATGGGAGAGGAGTAAGCACCCAAACAAAATATTGGAGTTTTGTCAACAAAGGAGGGAATAATGTCTGCTAAATAAGTATTCATAGACAAAATATAGTTTTGACTATCTTCTTTTTTAACTGTTCTTACCTGACTTTTTTACAAGAATTTTTTTGGTGAAAAACCTTAAGCAAGTGTTCAAAATATTTTTTGGAAATTTATTGGTCTGTGAAATTTAGTTTTGGAACAGCTTCTGTAGTTATAAAAACAAAAGACTACTTAGTCTTATTAGGATTTGGGGATTGAGAATTAAAAGTGATCTGGAGTCAACGACTGCAAAAAACAGACCCACATTAGCCTCTAAATAGTCAGGAAGCAGATCACCAATTAAAAAGTTCTCTATGGAGTTGGGAGAAACCAAGATGGCGGCATAGGTAAACACCTAAACTGCTGCCCCGCACAACAATTTCAAAACTACAACTAAAAGATAGAACGGACACCATCCAGAACCACAGGAAAGCTGGCTGAGTGGAAATTCTACAACTAGGAGGAAAGAGGAAATTTCACGGAGAAGGAGCGGCAAAGAGCTGAGGTACGGAGACACGTGCGCACAGAGAGGAAGGGCGGCGGAGTGCCTGGCTGGCTTTCTCTGGCGGGAGGGAGAAGGAAGCCCCTGACTACACTGAAACCCAGTTCCGACTGCACTGAACCTCAGTTCCAGGCGAAACCCTGTGGACCCAGGCTCATACAGGGGGAGTTTGGTCTGACAGGTAGAGAGAAAGGCACACAGAGACTCGGAGACTCAGGGGAACCGCGGCGGCAGGGGTCTGGAGGCACAAGGGTGCACAAAGGCTGACTGCGGAGGTTACCACAGGCTATCCCTAGCGGAAGGGAGTCGGAAACTCCTGACGGCACTGAACCCCAGTTCCGACTGCACTGAACCGCAGTTCTGGGCGAGCCCCTGGGGACCCACGCTCTTACAGGGGAAATCTGGACTGTAAGGCAGAAACTCGGGAACTGCGGAAGGCAGAGGTCTGGAGACTCTCGCGCAAGGGCAGGGTTGATGGGAAGCCAAGACTGCCCCGCCCTGAGACTCCACCCCTTCCAAGCTGAGCACAGAGGCTTTTGCAATCTGGCAAGGCTAATCCTATAAGGCTGTCTCCAGCACCAAAAATCTCCCAGTGTAGACACAGCTGATCCTCACAGCCAACTGGCCTGCAGGTCAATTCCTCCCAGTGATACCAACAACAATCAAGACTTAACTACAACAAGGCTGTACACACAGTCCACAAAAGGGTGCACCAAGAGTGTTCACCTCAGGTTAACTGGGGAGGCCGACCCACTGGGCCATATAGGAAACCTAGCACACAACTCAGGGAAGCAGTGAAAAATGGGGAGACGAAGAAACAGATCACAAATGAAAGAAATGGAGGAAAACAAACGACTGGATATAGAATTCAAAATCACGGTTATAAGGCTCTTCAAGAATATCCTAGAAAAGGCCGATAAATATAATGAGACCCTCGAAGATATGACAAAGGACCAACTAGAAATTAAACATACACTGACTGAAATAAAAAATATTATACAGAGACCCAACAGCAGACTAGAGGAACACAAGAATCAATTCAAAGATTTGAAATACAAAGAAGCAAAAAACACTCAACCGGAAAAGCAAAAAGAATAAAAAAGAATCCAAAAAGTTGAAGATAGTGTAAGAAGCCTCTGGGACAACTTCAAGCATACCAACATCAGAATTATGGGGGTGGCAGAAGAAGAGAGAGAGCAAGATACTGAAAACCTATTGGAAGAAATAATGACAGAAAACTTCCCCGACCTGGTGAAAGGAATAGACTTAGAAGTCCAGGAAGCTCACAAAACCCCAAACAAAAGGAATCCAAAGAGGACCACACCAAGACACATCATAATTAAAATGCCAAGAGCAAAAGATAAAGAGAGAATATTAAAAGCAGCAAGAGAAAAACAGTTAATTACATACAAGGGAGCACCCATACGACTGTCAGCTGATTTCTCAACAGAAACTATGCAGGCCAGACGGGAGTGGCAAGAAATATTCAAAGTGATGAATAGCAAGAACCTACAACCAAGACTACTCTACCCAGCAAAGCTATTATTCAGAATGGAAGGTCAGATAAAGAGCTTCACAGATAAGAAAAAGCAAAAGGAGTTCATCACCACCAAACCAGGATTATATGAAATGCTGAAAGGTATTCTTTAAGAAGAGGAAGAAGAAAAAAGTCAAGAGAAAAATTATGAACAACAAATACATATCTATCAACAAGTGAACCTAAAATTCAAGTGAATTAAAAATCTGATGAACAGAATAAACTGGTGAATATAATAGAATCAGGGGCATAGAAAGGGAGTGGACTGATAATTCTCAGGGGGAAAGGGGTATGGAGGGTGCAGGAAGAGACTGGATAAAAATCGTACACCTATGGATGAGGACAGTGTGGGGGGAGGTAAGGGCACAGGGTGGGGTGGGAACCAGGTGGAGGGGAGCTATGGGAGAAAAAGGAGAAACAATTGTAATAATCTGAACAATAAAGATTTATTAAATTTAAAAAAAATAAAAAAATAAAAAGTTCTCTATGGAATGTTCTCCAGCACTTGGTCCACTGGAGTGTTAAGTGGCTCAGAGAGCGGTGATTTTCGGAAGATGCAAACATGTCCTCTGCTGTTCTGAAATAGGTCACCACACACAAATCCAATTAGTCCTTGCCCAATGCAAGGATTGCTACAATAGACAAAAGTCAAAGAGGACAGTTGAGCACTTATGCTAAGAGCACTCTGGTTGTGACTTTTTTTTTTGAAAGAAGGACAAAGCAGGAAAGAACACTGGTTCATTGCAGTTATAGGAAGCCAGCTTTAGAACCATCATCACCTAACTGTCTTATGAGTAACATTTCATCTAATTGCCATTGACACATTTAACACCTTTTCTTTCTGCTCCCAAGATGCAGATGTTATGGCTGTGAGTAAGCTACTGGGATCTAGATTTCCTCCATTACTGTTAAACTGTCAGTTAACTTTCAGACAATTCTGTGGTGAAGATTGAGAGAGTGTTTCATGGAACAAAAGTCAAAAATTTCAATAGTGTTTTAGTCCATTCAAGTTGCTACAACAAAAATATTATAAACTGCCTGGCTTATAAACAACAGAAATTTATTTCTCACAGTTCAGGAGGCCTGGAAGTACAAGATCGTGGTGCTGGCAGAGTCAGAAGACCCTCTTCCTGGTTCATAGATGACCATCTTCTACATTGGGAGTGGTAGGGGAGCTCTCTGGGGCCTCTTTCATAAAAGGTACTAATCCCATTCATGAAGGTTCCACCCTCCTGACCTAATCACACCCCCAGGCCACATGTCCAAATACCATCACAATAGGGATTAGATTTCAATATGAACTGGGGACAGGGGGCACAAATATTCAGTCTACAGCAGACAGTATTAGGAACTAGGAACAAAAAAAGGCAACAAAGGATGCCAGAGGTCTGACTTAATGAGAAGGTAAGTAAGCAGATATATAAAATGAAAGTTTCAGAGGCTTACTTGTGTATATTCTCATAGGTGTGTTATAACCATAGCTAACACTTCAGTGCTGAATTATGAGTTAGTCGTTGGCTCAGCACTCTGGTAACTTGTAGTATAATTCTTCATTAACTTTACTAAAGCCCTTAGTTCTGACAGCAACAACTGTATAATACTCACAAAGAAGCTAAATTATTCCTCAATCTACATATTTAAAAGGCTAATATGCAAAGTGTCCCCTCGGTAGTTCGAGCAGGGAACCGGGAGTTTGATTGCTTGCTATGATGT
Source organism: Plecotus auritus (assembly GCF_963455305.1). Classification (NCBI taxonomy): domain Eukaryota; kingdom Metazoa; phylum Chordata; class Mammalia; order Chiroptera; family Vespertilionidae; genus Plecotus; species Plecotus auritus. Next base: position 104,345,254 of record NC_137770.1, on the reverse strand, counting down.
GTGCTGACCACCAGGGGGTGGTGTGGAATGAAGGCCCTAGCCAGCAGCTGGCAGCCAGGGAAGGAAGGACCCAATGGGCAGCTGGAAGGCCCCAATCATCCCTGATCACCAGCCAGGCCTAGGGAACCTACTTGTGGATGAATTTTGTGCACTGAGCCTCTAGTCTACATATTCTCATTTATTCATACAGACACTTGGACTATATGTATATAAAACAACAACAACAACAAAAGGTGTATTTGTCAGTTGTTTCTCTCAAAAACCTGCACTATGCTCCCACCAAATATGTGTATCATTACACCTGTACACATAAGCTCATGATTACAGAAGCATTAAGATAATGACTAAAGAAGAATAAATCTTTTGGAGGTAGTTAGAACAGACCTTCAGGAGGTAAAAGGTCTTAAGAAGGAATATGAAAATTGAAAGAGATATTGATAAAACAAGGAAGGCTAAAAAACAGTCTGGTAAGATTCAGCACTAGGAGAAGGAAGAGGGCAGTGTATGATGGTTTCACTGGAATGTAAGGTGTGAGAAAACTTACTAGTATTAATAAAGAAAAAGGGAAGAGATTGATGAGTAAAGATGCAATAAATTTCAAAGTCAGTGTGTTGTGGTCTGAATGTTGTGTCCCTCTAAAATTAATATGTTGAAATCCTAATGCCCAATGTCATAAGGGTGGAGACTTCATAAATGGAAGTAGTGCCCTTATAAAAAAAGACCCCACAGAGTTCCCTAGCCCTTCCTCAATGTAAAGACACCACAGGAAGTGTTTAACCCAGAAGAAGGCCTTCACCCCACCATGCTGACACCCTAATCTCGGACTTTCAGGCTCCAGAACTGTGATAAATAAATTTGTGTTGTTTATAAATTACTCACTCCGTAGTATTCTGTTATAGCAGCCTGATCAGACAAAACAATATGACTTGAGGCTTTAAAAGAAAAGGAAAGGCAAAAAAAAAAAGCATGATGGGAAGTCAATGAAAGGATCTGAGGTAAACAATTCTGTCTTTTGTATAAAAGTTATTTTTAAAAAAACTTATTTCCTCCAATAAGTGAATAAAATAAAATCAAATAAAACAGAAAGAACTGCTCATTACCACTCTTATTTCAAGCATTGTAAGGAGCCACGTGACTTTTTCTGGGAGCCTAAGGGGTTAAGCTATTGTCAAGGTTCTCAAATACAGAAAAAAGTGGCAGCTACTTTTAATGCCATTTCTGAACCCACTGAATATTGAAGATCATGGTGTCACAAATAGTACTAGGAAATCAGAAAAGCAGCAAAGGGTTGAAATGGAAAGCAAGGAGTTTATCTACCACCATCTTTAATTTGAGATGACTATCAAGTATTCAGGAGGAAGTGGCTCAGACACAGAAGGTGTTTAATCTAAATGTGAGACCAGTTAGGTTTTCTTGCCCCTGAATTTAGCTGCTTCCAAATATAAAAAGCAAATTTCATAACAAACAAGAAAAGTGTATTTGCAATTCACAGAACATCAATGTAACTCTGGATAAAAGGGGGAGGGGATGGTGTAGATGCTCACATTTCAAACAAAAAATTTGCATCTGTAATTAACTTAGATTTATCTTCATTTACTTTTCCTGTTCAACTTCCAGAATATTTTAACTGCAAAAGTTCCTGAATATAAAAACACTATAATAAGAAAATCTGGTACCACTTTGTGAATCAACTTTTTAAATGGGCATAAATATTTCCATGTGTTAGCATGCCTCAGCTAGCCACTTACTGCATCCTACTGCCTTCATCTGTGGTTAAACAGACTACAAGAACATTATGTCAGTGGGTCCCAAGGAAAGCAGACAGTAAGGTTGAGTTAGAAAAACAAGAGATTGGGGGACTAAGAGAGTTAATGTTTGTGAAAAACATATAAGGAAGAATGAAGACGGCTCGTTATTCAGACCATGGTTCAGATCTGACACCTGTAAAAGGAAACAGGGTAGGAAACAAGATGGACAAGAGAGTGCCTCCCATCACTATGGGCCAGACAGAGATTGACTGTGGGTCAATCTGATGGGTTGCTTCGGAGTATTACCTACATATTGGAAGAGTCCCGCATTGGACAGACCTGGCTGTAATATAATCACTGGGCTCGGTCATTGGCTGGGAGACCAGGAAAAGGGTGATCTTAGCTCAAAAGTAGAGGCAGATCCTAAAGATGCTGCACTGGAGGCTCTCAGCTAAGTGCACTCCTATAGCTGCCCCGTTTGTTCTTTCTCAAATGACCATCTGAGCAGTGCACCCCACTGTTCGCTACAGTCCATCTCTGAGCCTCATGGACTGACTTCTCCATATGCCTTTTTGGAGAAGCTCCTCCAAAAATCCAGTGAATCTCTCTTTTTGAGGGGAAACTTAAAAGGGGGAGCTGGTAAGACAAACTGCAACCCCCGTCATTGCAGTAGATCTCAGGACTATCACTGGTATTCCTCTGCTCTTCCGTTCTTTATCCATTTTTCATTCCCTTCACCCTCAGCTACTATCTCTATGGGTGTTGGCAGCTTTCCTGGTAGTATACCCAAACGCTCATTTCTTGATAACCATCGGATTCTCAGTCTGGTTCACAGCACTTCTTCATTAGTGGGCACGAGTGGCTATGAAGTTCCAAGAGTCCCCCAAGTCATTCCCCTGAGTTCTACACATACTCCTTTCTGTCTCGGGTGGGTATCAGCAGCCTTACCTCTTTCTTTTGATTAGGTTCAGTTATGCCTGCCAAGGTGGTGTCTCCTTTTCTTATCCAGGCAGCAGCCAAAACTTGTAGTTTAATAACAATATCACTGTGTCCCCTAGAGTCTCTAACTCTAAAGAGCCCAGATTTCTGGAGATGAGAAACACAAAGTATCTCAATGGGTCACTTTGAATGATGACAAGTGAGGCCATTCCTGCTACCACCCCTTGGTTCTGGATCTCATGTTTTCTTCCTATAGGAAACACATGCCCAATAGAGATGGCTAATTCAGTACATATTAATATTATCTGCAAGGAATGTACCCCATCTTCTCAGAGCATGGCCTCCAAGCTGGAGCTCCAGTCAGCAGCTTTGAGATGGTGTGGCATGTGATAAGATCAGTGAGTTCCCTGTCATAGGCCCCCTCCTGCACCTCTTTTGCTGTGAAGGTACTCCCTGATGGATGTTATATTGTGTGGGATTCCATGCCTATGGATCAGCCACCAGAGAGTAGAATTGGCTGAAACTTTATGAACAGGAAAAGTACCTCATACCCAAAATATGTGCCTGTTCCTGTGGTAACACATCATTGGCCCTTTCAATTTTCAAAGGAGATTAATGTAGTCACTTGTTACCAAGAGGCTGGTTCATCTTTTCAAGAAGTTGTGCCATACTGGGGCTCAGCATTGGTCTCTGTTGCTGGCAGAGACAGCAATAGCTAGGTCAGTCTTGGTGAGTGGGAGTGTTAGGTGTACCTCAATGTGCTTGTTCTAGTATGGCTGATTACAAAGGCAGACTAATGTCAGCTGGCCATGTCACTTTGTCTATTTGGTTGTTCAGTGTCCCTTCCAAGTGAGCAAAGACTTAAAAGAAATGAGGGAGTTCACCAAATACATATGGGAGACCGGTGGGAGAATTCCAAGCCAAAAATATATATATACTAGAGGCCCAGTGCACAAAATTCGTCATGGGGGGGCTGTCCCTCAGCCCAGCCTGCACCTTCTCCAATCTGGGACCCCTCGAGGAATGTCTGACTGCCCGTTTAGGCCCGATCCCACCAGGATTGGGCCTAAACGGGCAGTCAGACATCCCTCTCACAATCCAGGACTGCTGGCTCCCAACTGCTTGCCTGCCTGCCTTCCTGATTGCCCCTAACCGCTTCTGCCTGCCAGCCTGATCACCCCCTAACCACTCCCCTGGCATCCTGATTGATGCCTAACTGCTCCCCTGCCAGCCTGCTTGCCCCTAACTGCCCTTCCCTGCAGGCCTGGTCACCCCTAACTGCCCTCCCCTAAAGGCCCGGTCACCCCTAACTTCCCTCCCCTGCAGGTCTGGTCACCCCCAACTGCTCTCCCCTGCAGACCTGGGTCTCTCCCAACTGCCCTTCCCTGCAGACCCAGTGACCCCCAACTTCCCTCCTCTGCCAGCTGGGTCACCCCTAACTGCCCTCCCTTGCAGGCCTGGTCCCTCCCAACTGCCCTCCCCTGCTGGCCATCTTGTGGTGGCCATCTTGTGTCCACCTGGGGGCAGGATCTTTGACCACATGGGGGAAGCCATCTTGTGTGTTGGAGTGATGGTCAATCCGCATATTACTCTTTTATTAGATAGGATAGAGGCCTGGTGCATGGATGGGGGCCAGCTGGTTTGCCCTGAAGGGTGTCCCGGATCAGGGTGGGGGTTCCCTTGGGGCGTGAGGTGGCCTGGGCGAGGGACCTGTGGTGGTTTGGCCATGCCCCCCAGAGACCCAAGTGGAGGCCCTGGTATCTGAGATTTATTTATCTTCTACAATTGAAACTTTGTAGCCTGGAGCAGAGCCAAGCCTTCTGCTTGCTCCGTGGTGGCAGCCATTTCTGTTGGGATTTATTTATCTTCTATAATTGAAACTTTGTAGCGGAGGCCAAGGCAGGCCAGGGCTTCAGAAGCTTGGCTTCCTCCATTGCCAGGGGCAACCCTAGCCTCTTGCTCACTCCAGCTCCGTGGCTGCCGCCATTTTGTTGGGATTTATTTACCTTCTATAATTAAAACTTTGTAGCCTGGAGTGGGCCAGCCTGTGTATGTGGAAAGCTTGGCTTCCTCCATTGCCAGGGAAACCCAAGCCTCCCTCTTGCTCTCTCTGTGGCCGCATCCATCTTGGTTGGATTAATTTGCATACTCGTTCCTGATTGGCTGGTGGGCGTGGCTATCTAATAAAAGAGTAATATGCAAATTAACCACCACTCCGCTACATCCATAAGCCACGCCCGGTAGGATCGGGCCTAAACTGGCAGATGGACATCCCTTGAGGGGTTCCAGATTGGAGAGAGTGCAGGCTGGGCTGAGGGAATTTTGTGCACCAGGCCTCTACTCTAGTGTGTGTGTGTGTGTGTGTGTGTGTGTGTGTGTGTGTGTGCATATATATATATATATATATATATATATATATTTTTTTTTTTTTTTTTTTTTTTCAGCTAAAGAAAAGACCCATAGGCAGGAGCAAGCCTGGTGTGATAGGAATCAGCACTGAGTTGAGGGTGGGGTTTCTGGGCAGAATGTATGAGAAGGCAAGGGAAGGAAACACAACTTCTGGTATGAGTGAAATGGAAGCCACTGCAGGGCTTTTGGTAAAAGGAGTGACATGACTGAACTTGAAAGTTCCCAGTTTGCCATTTTCCAGAAAGGATATATGCACTCCTATGTTCATAGCAGCACAATTTACAATAGCTAAGATTTGGGAAATGCCTAAGAGCCCATCAGCAGATGAGTGGATTAAAAAACTGTGGTACATCTACAAAATGGAATACTATGCCTCTATAAAAAAGAAGGAACTTTTACCATTTGCAACAGCATAGATGGAACTGGAGAGCATTATGCTAAGCGAAATAAGCCAGTCAGAGAAAGATAAATATCACATGATCTCACTCAAATGTAGGATATAATGATCAACATAATTTGATGAACAAGAATAGATCCAGAGACATATGGTAGGGGAGGAGGGGTTAGAGAGCAACCAAAGGACTTGTATGCATGCATATTAGCATATCCAATGGACACATGCACTGGGGCAGTAGGGGCTTGCCAAGGGTGGGAATGGCTGGGGTGGGGGCGGTCAATTGGGGAAAAAGAAGACATATGTAAAACTTTAGACAATAAAAAAAAAGTTCCCAGACTGCTGTGATGAGGTGGGCTGAGGGATGCAAAGGTGACAAGACATGCTGAGGCTCACACCAGGATCATAGCAGTGGAAGAGGAAGAAGTAGTCACATTCGAGATATATTTTTAAACCATGCAAGTCAAATTGATTGCCTGATCAATTAGATGTGAAATGGAATAGCAGAAAGGGGCCAAAGATGCCTCCAAGAGTTTGTCTTGAGCAGCTGGGAGGATGGGGTTGAGGCGCATCTTTCCTTCTCTGTGCTTCCAGAGCAAGCATCTCTAAATCATGTGCCTCTCCTTAAACATCTATCTCCTCCCAGGTAATGACACATTTATTTTGTTAATGAACTGTGTCTCATGAGTCTTTTCTTCAAGGCCTAATAACTATTTATCAAATGAATGACTGTGTTATTTTGTTAGGGTTGTCATCACAAAGTACCACAAGCTGAGCCTAATGAAGGAGAAACCAAGATGGAAAATTAAGAAATAAGAGTAGAATCAGAAGAGAACAATAGCCTGGCCTGTGTGGCTAAGTGGTTGAGTGTCGACCCATGAACCAGGAGGTCACGGTTGGATTCCCAGTCAGGGCATATGCCCAGATTGCAGGCTTGATCCCCAGTAGGGAGGGTGTAGGAGGCAGCCAATCAATGATTATCTCTCATCATTGATGTTTCTATCCCTCTCTCCCTCTCCCTTCCTCTCTCTGAAATCAATGAAAACATATTTTTTAAAATAAGAGAATAATGTCACAAAAGCCAAGAGAGAAGAAAGATTGAAGAAGAAGGAAATGGCAACCAGTACCCAGTGCTGCAGAGAATTCAGGGGAGATGAAGTATGGGGTGCCCTTACCAAGGAAGATGCTGTTCCTATAACTGGGACGTGACCTTTCGCATCCCTGAGCTGTGAAATTGAGAAACATCCTCTTCTGTGACACACTAGCCGGGATGTTTGGGTACAATCTGAAATCATAAGTGCAGAAAGAGAATACTGCAGTTGTCATAGAAATTTGAAAATGTGTAAGCAATTTTACTGAAGAGATAGGCTTAATGCCCTCCTTTCAATCCATACTGTAAATCCAAAAGTCTTCACTCATTTATTTTGAGGTTAAGAGTTTACTCAAGTAGTAAAATACAGGGTGGAGCAAAAGTAGGCTCATAGTTGTTTGTATGGAAAATAATACAATAATTAATAAATAATAATACAAGAATAAACTCTGAGTTTCATGTACTCACAGCTGTAAACCTACTTTTGCCAACCATTGTATATCAGATCAGATTCTGGCCTAGGATCTCTGAGTCCAGGATATGAAAAGATCTCTGAAGAGATGTTCTGTTTCTCATAACATTAACTACAGTTAGACAATGTGTGCTATTCAAAAGGAAGATTCTACAAGAGGCCACAAACACCCTAACTTTGTATCCCTCAATATACCTCAACTTATAAGTGTTTTCTTTAATGGATTACAAGGGGTGAATAGGGGTTAAGGGAAAGGGGGGGAAATTGGAGACATCTGTAATACTATCAACAATAAAAATATATATTTTTTAAAAATAAAATTATACTTTAAGACATGAAAAAAATAAAATAAAATGGATTACATTCACTCAAGAGGAAATGCAACAATAAAATTATTTTCCCTTACCCTGATGGGAAGTGTGTAAGTTTTTTAATGTTCCAATATTGTTTTTACAAGTCAATATATAAGTATTATTGAAAGGTCCAATATTGCCTGAGTTTTATAGCTCGTGGGCTCCTTTAGGAACCCATTAGCATCAGAAAATAGTTTTATATAATCCTTTAAGCTAGCCCAGGTTTTGATAACATTGAAAGTGAAGCTAAAGTATAGCTTGTAAGTTACAAAATTTGCTATTGATCCTTTTCTGATATATCCTTTTCCTCAATAATTAATTGATTTATGACAAAACTAATAAAAGCTAATGTTTATTGAGAAATCAGTACATTGCAGACATGGGCTAAGTGCTTTAAATTTGTATTCAAGCCCTTCCTCCCTGTGTCTCACGTCACCATTCCCTCCACCCCACGTTTCAATGACCAGAAGGCTCTGCACATTTCATACTTTGAAACTTTCTCCCACCTACTCACAACTCCTGAAATCCTGCCACTCTACCAACTGGAATTCATGGTCCATTAACAGAAACATTCCTGATATCTCCAATCTAATCTCCAAATATTTCTTTCTTCTTGTTTTGACAGAAACTGATGCTCTCCTCTCACATGATGGCTGTTTTCCATTCACACACCAAAGCTGGATGGAGGTAAGAGAGTAACCCTGCTCCATCATCTTCGCCACTTCCAGATCCTCTCCCTTTAAATCTACTTTATATCTCATGTCATTTTATATTACATCCAATCCTTCTTGAATTTCCATTTCTCTTTCTTCAAAATATATCTGAAAACTGACAACTTCTCACTACCTTGGCTGCTGTGGTTCAAATCCAAATGCCATCATCTCTGGTCTGGATCACTGTTCTAGTCTCCTGAAAGATCTTCCTACTTCCACCTGCCCCTTATAATGTAATATATGTGACTGGAGCTCCAATACCTCCTCTGACCTCAGTACCTTCTACTCTCAGTTCCAGCTGCATTGTCTTCCTTCTGCTCCTTGAACACACTATTCATGCTCCTTCCCTTACCTCCCCTCCCTCTGTCTGAGTATCTTTCCCACAAAGATCCACATGGCTCACTCCCTCTTCCCTTTCTAGACTTCATTCACATTTGACATTCTCTTGAACCAGTTATCATCACTCAATTCAAATTTCAACTTCCTCACCCCTTCCCTCACACTCTCCATTCCCCTTAATCTACCCTACATTTTTCTATTCCTTTCTTTTCTTTGTATTTTTGTTTTTGCGTAACACTCATTACCTTCTAAGAATCTATATAGTTTACTTATTTCTTGTGTTTATTATATACTATATTTATTGGTTATTTTTTACCCTCTTCTCAGTAGAGATAGACATTTAGCATAATATTGCACCAAAGCTATTCTGCTATAGATTACAGTGTTAACAAGAACAAAAATGTTATGGGCTTTTTCTTTTCTTTCTTCCTTTTTTCCCCCTCCAATTTGAAGACTGTAATAATCTACTGATGGAGCCAAGAAAGAGCAGGAATTGAAGAGAGAAGGGGCTTTTGAATGTCAGCCTGAAGTGGGTAATTTTCAGAATGAAAGATGACCTGATCAGAGAGTGGAGGGTCAAGATGGTGGCATAGGTAAACACAGTACTCACCTCCTCCCACAACTACATCAAAATGACAACTAAACCACAGAACAACCATCATTCAGAACCACCTGAAATCTGGCTGAATAGAAGCCCTCCAACGAGAGAATTAAAGAAGAAGCCACACTGAGACTGGTAGAAGGGGCAGAGGCATGGAGCAGGCTGGACCCAAACCCATGTGCAGTGTGTTTTTAATCGAGTAAAATATCTTGGCCATGGAGGCACTCCATGAGGAGTGAGGGGTCCCAGTCTCACAGCAGACCCTTCAGCCCAAAGTTCCAGTGCCAGGAAGAGAAATCTTCATAATTTCAAGCTATAAAAACAGGAGGGATTATGGCTGAGTGACATGGAGGGTTGCTGGAGTCCCAGGCAGTTTCTCTTAAAGGGTCAGTGCACAGATTTACTTGGACTCACTCCCTCTGAGCTCCACGCTGGGTCAACAGCTTGAAAGGATCCAGGGACATATGGGGAGGAACTAAATTGTCTGGCATCAGAGCATGAACTAAAGAGCAGCTTTCTCCCATACAGAAGTGCTGGCAGAGGTCATTGTTCCTTTGCTGAGAACTCCCCCATCAAACTGGCCCACAATGTTCACTCCACCTGTGTAGCTCCCTGAAAGCCCTACCCAATCAATTTGCAGACCCACCCAAGCTGTTTGCAGTGACTTTTCTATATGAATGACCTGTCCTGGTTCAGGCTTCAGACTTTCCTAAAATCTTCCAAACTAACAGCAGCACGTCCCATACCTCTTGTTAAGTGGTCCCAGGCCTGGCACCAGAGGCAGCCTGACTTGGTTCACAGTTTGGCCTCTCCTGGGCATTTCTAAGTCCAGCATAAGGAGCAGCCATTTGCATATTACTCTGTAGCTCATGCTGGGTGACCCCAGGTAAAGCACAGGAAGTGCCTGACTTTGCACATCCCTGAAGGCCCCAGAACTACTACAGCTGGTGGTCAGCTTCAGACCATGCCAGATTACAACTCTACCACATCCATGAATAACATACTTAAGGGGCAGACTCCTTGAGTACCAAAGCCCCACTGAAGCAAGTCCTGCTCCATGGGGGTATCTCTTGCATAGCAGCTCTTCCACTGTAGTCACAGCTGGTCCCCACAGCCAATTGGCCTGGGAGTAAATCCCTCGCAGTGACTCCAACAGCAATCAAGGCTCAACTACAACAGGACAGTGCATACAGCCCACACAGGGGCACAACTAAAGTGCCCATCTCAGGTTACAGAGGAGGCTGAGCCACTGGGCCCTACAAGACACCTACCACACAAGGCCATTCTACCAAGTCCAGGAGACATAGCAGCTCTACATAATACAATGAAAAAAACACAGTGAAGCAGCCAATATGTAGAGACAAAGAAACATGTCACAAATGAAAGAACAGAAGAAATTTCCAGAAAAAGACTAAATGAAATGGAAGCAAGCAAACTACCAGATACAGTGTTCAAAACAATGTTATAAGGATGCTCAAAGAACTTAATGAGAACTTCAAGGAACTTAGTGAGAACTTCAACAACATAAAAAGAAACAGAAATAAAGGATACACTAATGGAAATGAAGAATAGTTTACAGGAAATCAACAGTAGAGCAGGGGAATCAAATCATAATTTGAAATATGAGAAAGCAAAAAATGCCCAAACAGAACAGCAAAAAGAATTCAAAGATGTGAAGGTAGTATAAGGAGCCCCTGGGACAACTTCAAGCATACCAACACTCATATCATGAGAGTGCAGTAAGAAGAAAAGAAGCAAGAAATCGAAAATGTATTTGAAGAAATAATGACAGAACACTTCCCCTACCTGGTGAAATAAATAGACATACAAGTCCAGGAAGCACAGAGAGTCCCAAAGGAGATGAACCCAAAGAGGCCCACATTAAAAGATATCATAATTAAAATGTCTAAGGTTAAAGACAAAGAGAAAAATTTAAAAGCAGGAAGAGAAAAGCAGTTAGTTACCTACAAGGGAGTGTCCATATGACTGTCAGCTAATTTCTCAATAGAAACTTTGCAAGCCAGAAGGGAGTGGCAAGAAATATTCAAAGTGATGAAAAGCAAGGAACTACAACCAAGATTATGCTGCCATCTAGAAATGAAGGTGAGATAAAGAGCTTCACAGACAATAAAAAGCTAAAGGAGTTCATCACCACCAAACCAATATTACATGAATTGTTAATGAAAACAAAAGCAGGGGTAGCAATACATATATCTGACAAAATAGATTTCAAAACAAAGGCCATAACAAGAGACAAAGAAAGCCACTAAATAATACTAAAGAGATCGATACAACAAGAGGTTATAACCCCATGCCCACTGGCATGACTCAGTGGTTGAGCATTGACCTATGAACCAGGAGGTTATGGTTTGATTCTAGTCAGGATACATGCCCAGGTTGCAGGCTAGATCCCCAGTGTGCGGTGTGCAGGAGGTAGCTAATCAATGATTCTCTATCATCATTGATGTTTCTATCTCTCTCTCCCTCTTCCTGCTTCTCTAAAATAATTTTTTTTAATTTTAAGAGTTTATAACCCTGGCAAGCATATATGCACCCAATATAGGAGCACCTAAAAATATAAAAAGGGTCTTGGAGGACTTTAAGGGAGAGATCAACAGCGATACAGTCATAGTAGGGGATTTTAATACCCCACTGACATCACTGGATAGATCTTCCAGGTAAAAAATCAACAAGGACATAGAGACCTTAAACAACACACTAGAATAGATGGATTTAATTGATATTTACAGAACATTCCACCCCAAAGCTGGAGAATAAACATTCTTCTCAAGCGTACATGGGACATTTGAGAAAATAAATCACATGTTAGGAAACAAAATAAGTCTCTACAAGTTCAAGAGGATTGAAATCATATCAAGCATCTTCTCAGATCACAATAGCATGAAACTAGAAATCAACTACAATAAAAATACTGACAAACATTCAAACACACGAAGGCTAAATAGCATGTTATTAAACAATGAATGGTTTGCAGATTTTTAATATTTCCTACAATTTTTGTGATAGTATACTACGTTACTACAGTTATGGTAATATTATTAACTTTAAAATCTTTTTTCTTGAAATATTAATGTTTATTGCATATAATATTATTATATTTAAAATCGTTTTTCTTGAAAATTAATGTTTATTGCATGTAAATATAAAATAAAATAAAATAAAATATAACAAAAGGAGTAATAACATGACATTAAAAAACACACACACACACACGCAATGAATGTGTTACCATGAGATCAAGAAATAAAAAACTTCCTGGAAGCAAACAAAAATGAGCACACAACAACCTAATATTTATGGGACACAGCAAAAGGAATCCTGAAAGTTCATAAGTATTACATGCCTATTGCAACAAACAAGAAAAAGGTCTAATAAACTTTCTAACACTACAGCTAAAAGAATTAGAAAGAGAACAACAAGAAAAGCCCAGAGTAAGAAGTAGGAAGGAAATATTAAAGATCAGAGCAGAAATAAATGACATAGAGACTAAACAAATAATAATAAAGAAGATAAAAAAAAATCCAAGATCTGGTTCTTTGAAAAGATAAACAAAATGATGAACCTTTAGCCATATCATCAAGAAACAAAGACAGAGGACAAAAATAAATAAAATAACAAATGAAAAAAGTGAAGTAAGAACTGAAATTGCAGAAATACTAAGTATTGTAAGGAAATACTATGAACAACTATATGCCAAAAAGCTGGACAACTTGGACAAAATGGACAAATTTCTAGGAAAACACAATCTTCTGCAGCTGAATCAGGAAGAATCAGAAAACCTGAATAGGCTAATTTCAACAACTGATGAAATTGAAGCAGCAATAAAAAATAAAAAAAATAAAAACCCCCTCAAAAAAAGCACAGGCCCAGATGGTTTCACAGAGGAATTGAACCAAACATTCAAAGAAGAAGTAACACCCATTTCCCTCAAACTATTTCAAAAAATCCAAGAGGAAGAAACACTTCTATGCTCTTTTTACAAGACCAGCATTATCCTAATCCCAAAGTCAGGTAAATATACTACAAAGAAAGATAATTACAGGCCAATGTCCCTGATGTACATAAATACTAAAATCCTCAACAAAATATTAGCAAATCAGATCTAGGCATATATTAAAAAGATCACACACCATGACCAAGTAGGATTAATTCCAGGGATACAAAGCTGGTACAATATTTGCAAATCAATAAATGTGATACATCACATAAACAAATTCAAAGATAAAAATCACATGAAAATATCAATAGATGCAAAAAAAAAAAAGCATTCACAAAATCCAATACCCATTTTTGATAAAAACTCTCAGCAAAGTTGGAGTAGAGGAATCATATCTCAACATAATAAAGGTCATATATGACAAACCTACAGCCAACATACATACAGTGGGCAAAAGCTAAAAAATACCTAAGAACAGGAACAAGTCAGGGATATCTGCTTTTACCAGTCTTATTCAATACTAGAGCCCAGGTGCACAAAATTCATGCATGGGAGGGGGGTGGTCCCTCAGCCTAGCCTGCAACCTCTCACAATCCGGGACCTTTCAGGATTTTTCGGGATTAGGCCTAAACCGGCAGTCAGACATCCCTCTCACAATCCAGGACCACTAGCTCCTAACTGCTCACCTGCCTGCCTGATTGGCCCTAACCACTCTGTCTGCCTGCCTGATTGGCCCTAACCACTCTGTCTGCCTGCCTCATTGCCCCTAACCACTCGCCTGCCTGCTGATCGCCCCTAACCACTAGCCTGCCTGCCTGATTGCCCTTAAGTACACGCCTGCCAACCTGATCACCCCTAACCACTTGCCTGCCTGCCTCATCACCCCTAACCACTAGCCTGCCTGCCTGATTGCCCCTAACCACTCTGTCTGCCTGCCTCATCGCTCCTAACCATTCGCCTGCCTACTGATTGCCCCTAACCACTAGCCTGCCTGCCTGATTGCCCCTAACCACTCACCTGCCTATCTCATCACCCCTAATCACTCACTCGCTGGCCCAATCACCCCTAACCACCTCTGCCTGCCTGCCTGACCACCCCTAACCACTTGCCTGCCTACCTCATTGCCCCTAACTGCCTCTACCTGCCTGCCTCATCACCCCTAACCACTTGCCTGTCTGCCTGATTGCCCCTTACCACTCGCCTACCTGCTGATCACCCTAACCACTTTTCTGCCTGCCTGATCAACCCTAATCTCTCCCTGGAGGGCGGGGCCAGTCAGGGCAAGGGGCCATGGTGTTCTGGTCTCTGGTTGTTCTGGTTGTTCCACCGTTTCTGTCACTGGGCTTTTATCATATAGGATAGTACTGAAAGTCTTAGCCACAGTGATCAGATAAGAAGAAAAAAAAAATCCAAATTGGAAAGGAGAAAGTAAAACTCTCATTATTTGCAGATGACATGATATTGTACATATAAAACCCTAAAGACTCCACCAAAACACTACTACATTTAATAAATGAATTCATCAATTTAGCAGGATACAAAATTAACACCCAGAAAACAATGGCATTTTTATACATCAATAATGATCTCTCAGAAAGAGAAACTAAAAAAACCAATCCCATTTACCATTGCAACAAAAAAATTAAGACACTTGGGAATAAACTTAAGAAGGGGGTAAAAGTACTCTGAAAACGAGAGTATGTTGAAAAAAGAGATAGAAAATATAAACAAGTGGGAGAATATATCATGTTCATGGATTGATAGAATTAACATCATTAAAGTGTCCACACTACCCAAAGCAATCTATATTAAAATCAATGCAATTCATATTAAAAGACCAACATCATGTTTCACAGATCTAGAACAAATACTCCAAAAATTCATATGGAACCCAAAAAGACCCCAAATAGCTGCAGCAATCTTGAGAAAGAACAGTTAGAGGGATCACAATACCAAATATCAAGTTATACTACAAAGCCACTGTACTCAAAACAGCCTGGTACTGGCACAGTAATAGGCATATAGATCAATGGAACAGAACAGAGAAACCAGAAATTGACCCAAGGCATTTATGTTCTATTAATATTTGACAATGAAGGTAAGAGCATACAATGGAGTAAAAACAGTCCCTTCAATAAATGGTGTTGGGAAAATTGGACACCAGACCAAAAAAAAAAAAAATGAAACTAGACCACTAATTTACACCATATGTAAGAATAAACACAAAATGGATAAAAGACTTAATTGTAAGTAATGAAACCATTAAAATGCTAGAAGAAAATGTAGGCAGCAAAATATCAAACATCTCACATAGCAATATTTTCACAGATACACCACCCTGGACAAGAGAAACAAGAGAAAAATAAACAAATGGGACTAGATCAAACTAAAAAGTTTCTGCACAGCAAAAGAAATCATCAACAAAATGAAAAGGGAACCCACTGTATGAGAGAACATATTTGCCAATGATACATCTGATAAGGGGTAATTTCCAAAATATATAACTCAACAAAATCAAAACAATATATGCAGAAAAAGCATTTAAAAATGAGCAGAAGACTTTAATAGACACTTCTGAAAAGTGAACATACAGGTGGCCAAGAGACATATGTGAAAAAAATGCTCAAAGTCACTGATTATCAGAGAGATGCAAATTAAAATGGCAATGAGGTACAACCTCACACCTGCCAGAGTGGTTACCATCAATAAATCAACAAACAAGTGCTGGTGAGGATGCGGAGAAAAAGGAACCCTCGTGCACTGCTGGTGGGAATGCAGACTGGTGCAGCCACTATGGAAAACAGTGTGGAGTTTCCTCAAAATATTTAAAATGGAACTGCCTTTTGAGCCAGTCATCCTACTTCTATGAACGTATCTTAAGAAACCTGAAACACCAATCAGAAAGAATATATGCACCCCTATGTTCATAGCAGCATTATTTACAATAGCTAAGATCTGGAAACAGACCAAGTGTCCATCAGTAGCTGAATGGATAAAAAAGCTGTGGTATATTTACACAATGGAATACTATGCAGCTATAAAAAAAAGGAAGGATCTCTTACCCTTTGAGAAGCATGGAGGGACCTGGAGAGTATTATTCTAAGTGAAATAAGTCGGTCATAGAAAAACAAGAATCACATGATCTCACTTATAGGTGAAATCTAATGAACAAAATAAACTGACAAACAAAACAGATCCAGAAACATTGAAGCATACAACAGACTGACATATTTCAGAGTGAAGAGAGGTGGGTGGACAGGAAGAGATTAACCAAAGAACCTATATTCATGTATGCATAACCCATGGACATAGACAATGGTGCAGTGAAGGCCTGGGGAGGGGGTGGGAGTGAGATGGATAGGCTCAATTGGGGGAAAGAAAGGGACATCTGTAACACTTTCAACAGTAAAGATAAATTTTTAAAAATAAATAAATAATAAATAAATAAATAAATAAATAAGAAGCTGTTTAAAATGCTCATACATACATAGTTAAAACTATGTGAAGGCAATAAAGCATTTCATAGTTGCTATTAACAAAGAGAAAGAGAGAAAGATGAACTGATTAGAACAGAGAAGAAACATTTGTTGTCATTCTCTGGACTCCAACCCTCTTTCTGTTAATGGGTTGACTGTAAGTGCATCCTTTCCAGATGTGATAAGGCATTGAGAATGGGTGAACCTCTTTTAAAATGACTAACAAGTAAGAAAACCTACTAATAGCAAGCAATCATTTTCAATGCATTCTTGGATTCAACAAAATTTTTTCAGTGTCTACTACCAGTATGTGAAAGAAACTGAGTAAGAAAGTATGTTATCCTGCAGATAGAAGACAAATAACCAAATAACTGTAAATATGTAGTAGAAATTTGCTATAATTAAGGCACAAGCAAATGTAACAGGAAATCCAAGGAAAGAATGATATATTCTTCAGAGGACTTAATAGCACCATGACTATAAAATTGCAAATAAAGGGAGGGCCATTTCTTTTCTGGCAGCATTATGTACCAACTTCAGTAATAAATAAATTAATTAATTAATTAATTAATTAATTAATTAATTTCTACACCCTAGAACAAGAATGTCAAATTTGTGGCCCACAGGCCACATGCAGCCCACAGTGAATATTTTTGCAGCCCAGCCAATATAACGGTATGTAAGAAATGTTTTAATAAAAATTTCATAACTTAATTTTTACAATATCCTGTTATACATAATCTCTATTATAAAAGCCCAGCGACCGAATGGCAGAATGACCAGAACGACCAGTTGACCTGTTGCTATGATGTGCACTGACCACCAGGGGGCCGGCGCTAATGCAGGAGCTGCCCCCTGATGGTCAGTGCACGGGTCCACAGCTGCTGGGCTGACTGAGATGAGCAGTGCTCCCACAGCAGGCCAATCCCACATGCCATGCCCCCACCAGTACACAAATCCATGCACTGGGCCTCTAGTCCTATCTAATAAAAAAGTAATATGCAAATTAACCATCACTCTGCTACACCCACAAGCCACGCCTACCAACCACGCCCACAAGCCAATCAGGAGGGAATATGCAAATAAACCCAACCAAGATGGCTATAGCCACAGAGAGCAGGAGGGAGGCTTTGGTTTCCCTGGCAATGGAGGAAGCCAAGCTTTCCACCTGCCCTTGCCGGCCCAGGCCTCCACTCAATGCTACAAAGTTTCAATTATAGAAGATAGATAAATCCCAACAGAAATGGCAGCAGCCACGGAGCTGGAGTGAGCAGGAGGCTAGGGTTGCCCATGGCGATAGAGGAAGCCAAGCTTCTGCAGCCCTGGCCTGCTTTGGCTTCTGCTTAAGGCTACAAAGTTTCAATTTTAGAAGATACATAAATCCCAACAGAAATGGCTGCCGCCACGGAGCAAGCAGAAGGCTTGGCTCTGCTCCAGGCTACAAAGTTTCAATTGTAGAAGATAAATAAATTCCAGATCCCAGAGCCTCTGCTTGGGTCGCCGGGGGGCATGGTCGGCCTGCAAAACACCACAAGCCCCTCACCCAGGCTGCCACACACCCCAAGGGAACCCCCACCCTGATCCAGGACACCCTTCAGGGCAAACCAGCTGGCCCCCACCCATGCACCAGGCCTCTATCCTTTCTAATAAAAGAGTAATATGCGGATTGACCATCACTCCAACACACAATATGGCTGCCCCCATGAGGTCAAAGATCCTGCCCCCAGGTGGACACAAGATGGCCACCACAAGATGGCCAGCAGCGGAGGGCAGTTGGGAGGGACCAGGCCTGCAAGGGAGGGCAGTTGGGAGCAATCAAGCCTGCTGGGGAGGGCAGTTAGGGGTGACCCAGCTGGCAGAGGAGGAAGTTGGGGGTCACTGGGTCTGCAGGGAAGGGCAGTTGGGGGGGACCCAGGCCTGCAGGGGAGGGCAGTTAGGGGTGACCAGGCCTGTAGGGGAGGGCAGTTAGGGGTGACCAGGCCTGCAGGGGAAGGCAGTTAGGGGCAAACAGGCTGGCAGGGGAGCAGTTAGGCATCAATCAGGCTGGCAGGGGAGTGGTTAGGGCAGCCTTGGGCAAACTACGGCTCGCGGGCCAGATCCAGCCTGTTCGGCTGTTCTATCCAGCCTGGAGAGCCGAAAGAGCGGAGGGTTCTCTTGCTCTCCCCTCCGCTCCTTTACTTTGAATTTATATTAATTCACACAAACATTCCATCCATGCTTTTGTTCCAGCCCTCCAGTCCAGTTTAAGAACCCATTGTGGCCCTCGAGTCAAAAAGTTTGCTCACCCCTGGGTTAGGGGGTGATCAGGCTGGCAGGCAGAAGCGGTTAGGGGCAATCAGGAAGGCAAGCAGGCAAGCAGTTGGGAACCAGCAGTCCTGGATTGTGAGAGGGATCCCAGAATGGAGAGGGTGCAGGCTGGGCTGAGGGTCAACCCCCCCGCCACCGTGCACGAATTTCGTGCACTGGGCCTCTAGTTATTAATAACGAAGTACAAGGTTCACTAATGACTGATTACTATAATCTTGTTGCATTCATTTCCCTTACATGCTTACACGCAGGTGCACTATTTCTCTCCACTAATACTAGCAGTGAATATTTTAGCAGCCTATTGCCACATCATTAGTCTTATACTGACTTGTTTGGTGTGAACAGCAGGAAATATTTCACTTTAGGAGAACAAGAAAAATAGGTTTATTTGTGTTACACTTATTAATTCAATGTCTAATAAGTTAATGTTCAAGAAAAAAATATTAATTTTTATTAAAATGTTCTATTATTTTATGTTAACGATTACTCATTTATTTTAGCCCTTTGTATTCAGCATGTCTCTATCGAAATAAACCTACATTTCTATGAAAATTGAAGCTTTTGTGTCTGTTTGTTTTTGTGGCCCACATAAACTTAAACCTTGTTTATTTGGCTGGTGTTAGCCTTTGAGTTTGACATGCTTGCCCTGGAAAAGCAAAATCCACAAAATGATAGGTAGTAAGTAGACAATTCTGAATGATTCTGCTGGAGCTCTGGTAAGTAAAGCAGAAGCATGATTAAATGGTAGAATGTGCCTGATGGTTCATCTATACCAGTGGTTGGCAAACCGCGGCTCGCGAGCCACATGTGGCTCACAAGCCGCGGTTTGCCGCTCTGTTGACTAATGAGTTTGCCAACCACTGATCTATACTAATAAAAGGATAATATGCTAATTAGACCAGACGTCTTCTGGACATCCTTCCAGACAAAGCCACGGTGGCTGGGGCTGAGGTAGAGGCGGTTAGGGGCGATCAGGCCAGCAGGGGAGGGCAGTTGGGCGCGATCAGGCCAGCAGAGAGGGCAGTTAGAGGGTGATCAGGCCAGCAGGGGAGGGCAGTTAGGGGTCAATCAGGCTGGCAGGCAGAGGTGGTTAGGGGCAATCAGGCAGGCAGGCAGCCAGTTAGAAGCCAGTGGTCCTGGATTGCAAGAGGGATGTCCGAATGCCGGTTTAGGCCCGATCCCTGGGATCACACCTAAATTGACAGTCAGACATCCCCCAAGGGGTCCTGGATTGGAGAGGGTGCAGGCCGGGCGAAGGAACCGCACCCCCCCCCCCTGGCATGAATTTCGTGCAATGGGCCTCTAGTTTTAGTATAAAGATCTATAAAAAAAATCCCATCTATTACTTGACATGAATATGTCTGATGGTCCATTTATATATGTAAAAGCCTAAGTAATCGTCACAACCAAAACAGTCAAATGGATGACCGAACAGGCTGCGTGGTGCAACCAGGCCGGCAGGGGGGTTAGTGAGGGGCGACCAAACGACTGAGCAGCAGGCTGCATGGGGCGACCAGGCCGGCAAGGGGATTAGTGAGGGACGACCAAACAACTGAACATCAGGCTGCGTGGGGTGACCAGGCTGGTGGAGGGGGGCAGTTATGGGTGACCAGGACGGCAGGGAGGGCAGTAAGGGGCAACCAAGCTGGCAGGGGAGGGAGTTAGGGGCGACCAGGCTAGTGGGTGGGGGCAGTTGGGGGTGACCAGGCCATCAGGGGGGGCAGTTAGGGGTGATCAGGCAGGCAGGCAGGTGAGTAGTTAGGAGCCAGTGGTCCCGGATTGTGAGAGGGATGTCCGACCGGCAGTCGGACATCCCTCGAGGGGTCCCAGATTGGAGAGAGTGCAGGCTGGGCTGAGGGGACCACCCCCACCCCCCATGCATGAATTTCATGCACTAGGCCTCTAGTTTTAGTATAAAGATCTATAACAAAACCCATCTATTACTTGACATGAAAGCGCTGGGAATAATTAGGGGGAAATCCCCAAGGAAAAAGGGATTCTCTGAGAATTAGAACAGGGCTTCTGAAGTGCAGCTGTACCTTAAAAAATGGAGAGTGTCTGCTGCTGTGCACCTTGGAGAAAGTGATCTTGCTTTATTAACAGAGCCTCAGACTGTTGTAATTAGCATTGATATGGAGGGGACAAAACTCATTAAAATAAAAAACTAAATACTGAAGCATACCATTAGCAACAATCTATTCATATGATATCTAGCATAGTTGATAGCTGGCCTTGTAATGTAAATCAAATTCCTCCCTACCCTAACATGAACAATCCATTCTAGAAATGCAGGTGTTATCTTACCGAGACTAAAGTCTTTTTTAAAATAGGAAAACAATACCAGTGTAATTTTTAAAGTTTTGTGTAATATCATACTCAATAGTGTTAAACACTATAAAGCTTTTCCTAATAATTAGATTCATATACATATAGGAAATTTAGCATATACAATTTATTTGAAACCAAATATTTCTACTTCATAATGCCACATGCAGTACCTAATGGACTAATGAAACTAATGCTATTTTAGAATATTTAGGTGTTAACCAACACAAAGCACAGTTATTGTTTTCATGCAATAGTGTCTCTTCATGGCAAACGACTATACCATGCACTTAAGTTGGGAAAGGGGAAGGACCCCCCACCTCATGTGCAACAGGGTAAGTGGTAAATGAGAGGCAACACAAAAGTCCTATAATTCCTCATAAGCTTTTAAGAACTAGCTCTCCATTACTATCAGTAGTTAGTTTTCTTTAAGGCTTTTATCTGAAGGAATGTATTAACAGCAATTTTGACAAAAGATGTTTTAGTTTATACACAACCATCTCAAGATTGCACATATATTTGCTTTGACTAACCTCAGAAATTCAAGCAAAACAAAGTTACAGTAGGGATATAAACAAGAAGGTCATGGGGTTAATGTTTGACTCTATCACTAATGACTTTCTTCTACCCCTCCAGAGCAGGCAAAGGCAGTAGGCTGTACCACCCAGAAACAACAAAAGATAAACATTTCCCCGCCCAAAGTCAACCAACTTGGAGCTTCCAAGTGATGAAAAAATATGTAATCATTAAAGCAAAAACAAATACAAAGTAAACATGGTAAATAACCTCCATTTTAACCCAATGAAGTCTGCCGAGGGCCCAACAAAGGATGCTAGAACAATTGACTCTAAGTTCTGACTGAACAAATAATACAACTTTAAAATTCATTTTATGGAATAAAAATGATCTCTCAAAAGATCCATAAAAATATATTGAAAATCTATCAGAAGATGGTATTTCTCAAATGCACTTATCATTAAGAATACATCCTACATGCACACATTATGGAAAAAAATTTTTTTTTTTTTTGCCGAAACCGGTTTGGCTCAGTGGATAGAGCGTCGGCCTGCGGACTGAAGGGTCCCGGGTTCGATTCCGGTCAAGGGCATGTACCTTGGTTGCGGGCACATCCCCAGTGGGAGGTGTGCAGGAGGCAGCTGATCGATGTTTCTCTCTCATCGATGTTTCTAGCTCTCTATCCCTCTCCCTTCCTCTCTGTAAAATATCAATAAAATATATTTTAAAAAAAATTTTTTTTTTTAATTTTTGACATTTGAAGGGAGGAAACACATTTCCAAAGGCAAACTTTGGGCAGAACTCATGTGTCTGTCTTGTCTTGTCTCCCACTTCAACATGGGGCTTCCCAGTGGGTCACATGGGGCTCCCCAGAGGGTCAGGTGCTTTCTTTGAAAACTTACAGAACTTGGCAGGGTACTCAGCACAGCAAAGGCTCAGAGAGTCCGACATTGAATTTGAATTAAACAAGCAAGTAAAAGTAGAATTTGACTCTTAACAGCAATAATTGTGAGTTCTCTTCACATGGTTTCTCTTAAATGCTTAAAACTCTTCATCTAGAGGATTGGAAAAGTAATTTGACACAGTAGGGCCATGGTTGCATAGCATGCCACAAGCACAATGGACAGTACAAATCCATCTAAGCATAGATATATTTTAGGTACTTTGAATCTAGGGTTCCAGAGACAGACTGGTTCCCCCATCCCTTCATTCAGGAACAGACACCGAATGTGTGCAGCAAACATGCTGGCAGGGACAGGGCCCTGCCACTGACAGAGGAACCCCAGAGTTAGTGGACATGGTTTACAAGGGCCCCAAGTTCCGGCAGTAAGTCAGTAAGTCATTCCCCATTTCTTTGAGCAACTCTGTTCACAGATAAGTGCAGCCCTTATCAGGAAGCCTTGCATGTGCCCAGTACTGTTTATTTTGGCAGTGGCTCAGTTTCTGCCTCTATAATTAAATGAGGCTGATGAGATGACAGCAGCCCCGAGAGAGATCAGAGGAAACTGCGTGATCTCCCTGGGTTTCTTTTCTCTGCTCTCCACTGCTTGGCCCCCCTTCACATTTTTTTTTCATTAATAGAGGGAGCAAATTTAACCCACATCCTGGCCCCACAGGGGAGCTCAGGAACAGCATTAAATTCCAAATCATCACTTTTATTATTATTGCTCCTCTGCCAGCAAGAGCATTTTCACTTCCCATCGGACACTATCAACAGCTTCTTCATTATCCCCACATAGGATGGAAGATGCTGACCCCACCTTCATGCTGCCCCAGAGAGCCTTAACCCAATGTTCTAACACTGGCATCTACAACTTCAAGCTAACACTTGCTAATGATAAACCTCAAATCCATCCACTTAGTCCATGGTGTAACTGTGAAACCAATAAGTCCATGGGTGATCACTTATTTTCTAAATTAATAAGTCTACTTGTTGAATGATTGACCAAAGGACCCATGTAATATCACGTGACACTATTTCCCTAATGGGCTGAGAACTCATCAAGGAAAGTGTGTGTGTGTGTGTGTGTGTGTGTGTAGATGATGATTCAAATGTTGTTTCCTTCCTAGGAGCCATTTTTTGCTTCACATCTACTAATTCAAGAAATAATCTCCAAAATTTATAGGGAACTCATACAACTTAACAAAAGGAAGATAAACAATTCAATCAAAAAATGGGCAAAGACCTAAATACTAGTAGACACTTTTCAAAAGAAGACATACAAAAGGCCAAGAGACATATGAAAAAATGCTCAAAGTCACTAATCATCCAAGAGATACAAATCAAAGCAGCAATAAGATACCATCTTGGAGGATCCAATATGGCGGCGTAGGTAAACACCTAAACTGCTGCCTCGCACAACAATTTCAAAACTACAACTAAAAGACAAAACGTCTATCACCCAGAACCACGGGAAAGCTGGCCGAGAGGAAGTTCTACAACTAGAAGGAAAGAGCAAACAGCATTGAGGGGTGCACAAGCACGGAAAAGCTGAGGTACGGAGACGCACAAATCGGGAGCACTGCTGTTTTCAACCCGAAGGGAGATAAGCTCCCGATTACTCCGAACTCGTTTCTGGGGAGACGCGGGGGACCCAAACTCCTATGGGGAGAAGCTGGACTGTCTGCCGTGGGGTCGGAAAGTGAGGGAGGCTTGCTTGCAGGGCTGCGCACAGGAATAATTGTTTACTGTGCTGGGGCGCGGGACGCAGGGACCAGAGATGCAGAGCCGACTTCTGGCAGCCATGGCTGTTTGCCACGCCCCAGCCTAGTGACGCCCTGAGACCCCGCCCCGCACAACCTACAAACCCACCCAAGCTCCAAGCAGCGGCTTTAGCATATGAACGGTCTGCCCTATTGCAGCTTAACCTAGCAAACTTGCAGCCTGGGTCAGACAGCTCCAAAACCTCCAAACCCCAAGCAAAGAGGAGAAAACTGTAGTTCTCTCTGTAGTGCCTGCTGGGTGGCCTCAGACAGTAGCTGACCTGCACCCCATTGGAGATCCAGAAGCCAGTGTACCTAGTGGTCAGAGTGAGACACCAGATTTCAACTCCTCACATCCATAAGTGACACATTCAAGAGGCAGACTCAGTGAGCACCAAAGCCCCACTGAAACAAGTCCTGCACCATAAGCGTGTCTCCAGCGCAGCAGTTCTTCCATTATAGACACAGCAGGTCCTCACAGCCAATTGGCCTGGAGGTCAATTCCTCCCAGTGTACCAACAGCAATCAAGGCTTAACTACACCAAGACTTCGCACTCAGCCCACAAAGGGGTGTACCAAAGGCATCCACCTCAGGTGATTGGGGAGGCTGAGCTACTGGCCCCTATAGGTCACCTACCACACAAAGCCACTCCATCAACACAAGGAAGCAGCAAAATGCGGAGACCAAGAAACATGTCACAAATGAGAGAAATGGAAGAAAGCAAACTACTGGACGACATAGAGTTCAGAACCACATTTATAAGGTTACTCAAGAATCTTCTAAAAACCGCTGAGGAACTTAGTGAGACCTTTAAGGATCTTAATGAGAATACCAAAAAAATGGAAAAGGACCAGTCAGAAATTAAGCATACACTGTCTGAAATAAAGAATATACAGAAACTCAACTGTACATCAAAGGACCCCAAGAATCAAACCAAAGATCTGAAATATGAGGAAACAAAAAACACCCAACCAGAAAAACAAAAAGAAAAAATCCAAAAATATGAAGATAGTGTAAGGAGCCTCTGGGACAACTTTAAGCGTACCAACATCCGAATTTTTGGGGTGCCAGAAGAAGAGAAAGAGCAAAATATTGAAAACCTATTAGAAGAAATAATGACAGAAAACTTTCCCTACCTGGTGAAAGAAATAGACTTACAAGTTCAGGAAGCACACAGAACCCCATACAAGAGGAATCCAAAGAGGACCACACCAAGACACATCATAATTAAAATGCCAAGGGCAAAAGACAAAGAGAGAATCCTGAAAGCAGCAAGAGAAAAACGGTTAGTTACCTACAAGGGAGCACCCATACGACTGTCAGCTGATTTCTCAATAGAAACTATGCAGGCCAGACGGGAGTGGCAAGAAATATTCAAAGTGATGAATAGCAAGAACCTACAACCAAGATTACTCTACCCAGCAAAGCTATCATTCAGAGTTGAAGGTCAGATAAAGAGCTTCACAGACAAGAAAAAGCTAAAGGAGTTCATCACCACCAAACCAGGATTACATGAAATGCTGAAGGGTGTTCTTTAAGAAGAGGAAGAAGAAGAAAAAGGTAAAGATAAAAATTATGAACAACAAAATGACATCAAATACATACCTACCAACAAGTGAATCTAAAAATCAAGTGAATAAAAAATCTGAAGAACAGAATGGACTGGTGAATATAATAGAATCAGGGACATAGAAAGGGAGTGGACTGACAATTCTCAGGGGGGAGGGGGTGTGAGGGGTGTGGGAAGAGACTGGACAAAAAGCTTACACCTATGGATGAAGACAGTGGCGGGGGGTAAGGGCATGGGGTGAGGTGGGGAATCAGGTGGAGGGAAGCTATGGGGGGAAAAAAGAGGAACACCTATAATAATCGGAACAATAAAGATTTATTTTAAAAAATAAAAAATAAATAAAAAAAAAAAGATACCATCTCACACCTGTCAGAATGGTTATCATCCACAAATCAACAAACAACAAGTGCTGGAGAGGATGGAGAGAAAAAGGAACCCTCTTGCACTGCTTGCAGGAATGCAGACTGGTGCAGCCACAGTGGAAACTGTATGGCATTTCCTCAAAAAATTAAAAATGGAACTTCCATTTGACCCAGTAATCCTACTTATAGGAATATATCCCAAGAAAACAGAAACACCAATCAGAAAGGATATATGCACCCCTATGTTCATAGCAGCACAATTTAAAATAGCTAAGATTTGGAAACAGCCTAAGTGCCCATCAGCAGATGACTGGATTAAAAAACTGTGGTACATTTACACAATGGAATACTATGCTGCTGTAAAAAAGAAGGAATTCTTACCATTTGAAACAGCATGGATGGACCTGGAGAGCATTATGCTAAGAGACATAAACCAGTCAGGAAAGGATAAATATCACATGATCTCACTCATTTGTGGAATATAATGAACAGCATAAACTGACAAACAAAAATAGAACTAGAGTCACAGAAGCATCAAACAGACTGACCAACCTATGAGGGAAGGTGGGAAATCAGGGGGTAAGAGATCAACCAAAGGACTTGTATGCATGCATATGGGCATAACAAATGGACACAGATAGGGGGCAGGGTGAGGCCCATATTGGGGGGTGAGGGGGCTGGGGAGAGGTCAATGGGGGGAAAAGGAAACTTACATAATACTTTAAACAATTAAGAATTTAAATTAAAAAAATAATAACTTTGAATAGCATGCTATTAAACAATGATTGGGTTACCAAAGATATCAAAGAAGAAATTAAAAACATCCTGGAAATGAATGACAATGAAAACACAACAATCCAAAATCTATGGAACACAGTGAAAGCAGTCCTGAGAGGAAAGTTTATAGCTCCACAGGCCTACCTCAAAAAAATGATAATAAATCATCAAACTCTACAACTTAAAGAATTAGAAAGAGAGCAACAAGAAAGCCATAGTGAGCAGAAGGAAGGAGATAATAAAGATCAGAGCAGAAATAAATGGCATAGAGACCAAAAAAAAAAAACAATACAAAAGATCAATGAAAACAAGAGCTAGTTCTTTGAAATGATAAACAAGATTGATGAACCTCTAGCCAGGAGCACCAAGAAGCAAAGAGAGAGGACCCACATAAACAAAATCAGAAATGAAAGAGGCAAAATAACAACAGACCCCACATAAATACAAAAAAAATGTTAAAAAATACTATGAACAACTCTATTCCAACAAACTAGACAACCTAGAGGAAATGGACATATTCCTAGAAAAATACAACCTTCCAAAACTCAATCAGGAAGATTCTAAAAATCTCAATAGGCCAATAACTATGGAGGAAATTGAAGCAGTCATCAAAAAACTTCCAGCAAACAAAGTCCAGGGCCAGATGGCTTCAAAGGGGAGTTTTACCAAACATTTAAAGAAGAACCAAAACCTATTTTCCTCAGACTATTCCAAAAAATTCAAGAGGAAGGAACACTTCCAAGCTCATTCTATGAAGCCAGCATCACCCTAATACCAAAACCAGATAAAGACAACACAATGAAAGACAATTACAGGCCAATATCCCTGATGAAAATAGATGCTAAAATCCTCAACAAAATTCTAGCAAATCAGATCCAGCATTACATCAGAAAGATCATACACCATGACCAAGTAGAATTTATCCTGGGGATGCAAGGATGGTACAATATCCGTAAATCAATAAATGTGATACATCACATAAACAAATTGAGAGATAAAAATCACATAGTCATATCAATTGATGCAGAAAAAGCATTTGACAAAATCCAACACCCTTTCGTGATAAAAACCCTCAGCAAAATGGGAATAGAGAGATCATACCTCAACATAATAAAAGCTTTATATGACAAACCTACAGCAAACATCATACTCAATGGGCAAAAAGTAAAAACATTTCACCTAAGAATAGGAACGAGACAGGGATGCCCACTTTTACCACTCCTGTTTGACATAGTACTGGAAGTGTTAGCCGTAGCAATTAGACAAGAAGAAGAAATAAAAGGTATTCAAACTGGAAAAGAAGACGTAAAACTGTCATTATTCGCAGATGACATGATACTGTACATAGAAAACCCTAAAGACTCCATCAAAAAATTATTAGACTTAATAAATGAATTCAGCAATGTAGCAGGATAAAAAATTAACGCCAAGAAATCTATGGCATTTTTATACACCAATAGTGAACTTACAGAAAGAGAGATTTAAAAAACAATCCCATTTACCATCGTACCAAAAAAAATTAAGATACCTAGGAATAAACTTAACTAAAGAGGTAAAAGACCTGTACTCAGAAAACTAAAGGACACTGAAAAAAGAGATAGAAGAAGACATAAATAGATGGAAGAACATACTGTGCTCATGGATTGGTAGAATCAACATCATTAAAATGTCCATACTACCCAAAGCAATTTATAGATTCAATGCACTTCCCATTAAAATACTAACAGCATATTTCACAGACCTAGAACAAACTCTCCAAAAATTCATCTGGAATAAAAAAAGACACCAAATAGCTGCAGCAATCCTGAGAAAGAAGAACAAAGTAGAGTGATCTCAATACCAGATATCAAGCTGTATTACAAAGTTACTGTTCTCAAAACTGCCTGGTACTGGCACAAGAACAGACATATAGACCAATGGAATAGAATAGATCCAAAAATTGATCCAAACCACTATGCTCAATTAATATTTGACAAGGAGGCAAGAGCATACAATGAAGTCAAGACAGTGTCTTCAATAAATGGTGTTGGGAAAATTGGACAGATACATGCAAAAAAAAAAATGAAAGTAGACCACCAACTTATACCATACACAAAAATAAACTCAAAATGGATAAAGGACTTAAATGTAAAACAGGAAACCATAAAAAGATTAGCGGAATCCACAGGCATCAAAATCTCAGACATGTGCCGAAGCAATAGCTTCACCGATACCCCTCCTAGGACAATGGAAACTAAGGAGAAAATAAACAAATGGGACTACATCAAAATAAAAGGCTTCTGCACAGCAAAAGAAACCATCAACAAAACAACAAGAAAGCCCACTGCATGTGAGAACATATTTGCCAATGTTATCACCAATAAGGATTTAACCTCCAACATTTACAGGGAACTCATACAACTTAACAAAAGGAAGATAAATAACCCTATCAAAAAATGGGCAACAGATCTAAATAGAGACTTTTTGAAAGAAGACATAAGGAAGGCCCAGAGGAAGGCTCATGGTCACTAATCATCCAAGAGATGCAAATCAAAATGACAGTGTGGTACCATCTCACACCTGTCAGAATGGCTATCATCAACAAATCAACAAATGACAGTGCTGGCGAGGATGCAGAAAAAAGGGCACCCTCATGCACTGCTGGTGGGAATGCAGACTGGTGCAGCCACTGTAGAGAACAGTATGGAGTTTCCTCAAAAAACTAAAAATGGAAATCCCATTTGACCCAGTAATACCACTTCTAGGAATATATACCAAGAAACTAGAGACACCAATCAGAGAGGATATATGCACCCCTATGTTCATAGCAGCACAATTTACCATAGCTAAGATTTGGAAACAGCCTAAGTGCCCATCAGCAGATGAGTGAATTAAAAAACTGTGGTACATCTACTCAATGGAATACTATGCTGCTGTAAAAAAGAAGGAATTCTTACCATTTGCAACAGCATGGATGGACCTGGGGAGCATTATGCTAAGAGACATAAACCAGTCAGGAAAAGATAAATATCACATGATCTCACTCATTTGTGGAATATAATGAACAACATAAACTGATGAACAAAAACAGATTCAGAGACAGAGAAGCATCAATCAGACCATCAAACCTCAGAGGGAAGGTAGGGGAGGGTGGGGGTAAAGGGGAGAGATCAACCAAAGGGTTTGTATGCATGCATATAAACCTAACCAATGGACACAGACACCAGGGGGGTGAGGGCATGAGTGTGGGGTTGGGGGCAATGGGGGAATAAGGACACATATGAAATAACTTAATCAATAAAGAAAAAAAGAACAGGAAAAAATAATAACTTTTATATTCTTCTTAATTTTAGCACTAGCCTCAATGAAAGTCAGGCACACTGCAAGAAACTCAAATGTCATGCCACATTTCATTAAAAAGGATAGATTACCAACAAACTTACTTTTTATTAATTGAGAGATAATTAACATATAGTATGTTAGTTTCAGATTTACAACATAATGATTTGATATATACATTGCAAAATAATCACCACAATAAGTCTAGTTAACATCTATCACCATAAATATTTTAAAAAATTCTTATGATGAGAACTAAGTTTTAAGATATACTGTCTTAGCAACTTTTAAATATACAATACAGTATTATTAACCATAGTCACACTATTCTAAGTCAGGCTGGTAGTTCAATATTCCTGCTTCTTTTTATATATATATATATATTCTTATGCTACCCAAACAATACCAAGACTCAAGACTCGATGCTCCCTGTGAACCCCCAGTACCAGAAAACGAAGTTTCAAGCTCTGATGGATCCATCTTAGCATAAGAGTTCACCATCACTACGCAACCAGGCTCCTGGAAACTGAAATACCAGCTACTTTCACTACTGAGCTTGGAGCTTCTAATATAATATTGAGTAAAGTTCAATCAGTAATTCCAATCATCAGGATGAACCCTTTGGTTAAACAATTGATTTATTCCAGGGCCAATACCTGAACTTCTAGGTTTCATTAAATATCATCCTTATATTATTATTTTTTATATATATTTTATTGATTTTTTACAGAGAGGAAGGGAGAGGGATAGAGAGTTAGAAACATCGATGAAAGAGAGACATCGATCAGCTGCCTCCTGCACAGCCCCTACTGGGGATGTGCCGGCAACCAAGGCACATGCCCTTGACCGGAATCGAACCCAGGACCCTTCAGTCCGCAGGCCGACGCTCTATCCACTGAGCCAAACCGGTTTCTTCATCCTTATATTATTTTTGTGCTGATCCATAAGTGATGTGCTTTCCTTCTACCAAATTCCTATCATGGTCCACTTGATTGACTTGGGTTTTCCAACCCAGCACCCAACATTCATATGTGGTTTAGAAGGTATGTAGGTTTTTGTAAATGTATTTTAGATATACTTGTTCTATCTTTCCCACTAGATGGTAAACAACTTAAAGGGGGCGGAAGGTGTGTGTCTTTATTTATTTTGTATCTCCTCACAACATCCAACTCAGAACTCTGTGTAGAAAAAGTATTTGAGAAAGGCTATTTAACTAGGTTATTTTATAGAATGTGGTAGAACCTAAACGGAGGTAAGAATGTGCCTTACACATGCCTTAGCACAGAACGAAGATGTTCTCTCTTTACAGATTGAACATCCATCCAAAAGCTAATGTTGTTTTAAGTTTCTTTTTTTGTTGTTTTTTTTTGAGAGCATAAAGTATACAGATGTTTCTTTATTTGCTATGGAGTCATATCCTGATAAAACCATTGTAAGTTGAAAATATCATAAGTCAAAAATGCATTTAATACACCTAACCTACCAAACATCATAGCTTATCCTAACCTACCTTAAACATGCTCAGAACATTTATATTTGCCTACCATTGTGCAAAATCATCTAACACAAAGACTATCTATACTAATGAAAGGGTAATATGCTAATTACACCAGGTCGACTGGACATCTTTTGGACATCCGACTTCCTTCCGGATAAAGCCACAGTGGCAGAGGCCAAGGCAGAGGCAGTTAGGGGAGATTAGATTGGCAGCGGAGCAAGCAGTTAGGGGCAAGATCAGGCCATCAAAGGGGAGCAAGCAGTTAGGGGCATGATCAGGCAGGCAGGGGAGGGCAGTTGGGGGTGATCAGGCTGGCAGGCAGGTGAGCGGCTAGGAGCCAGCAGTCCCAGATTGTGAGAGGGATGTCCAACTGCCAGTTTAGGCCCAATCCCACAGGGTCCCAGATTGGAGAGGGTGCAGGCCCGGCTGAGGGACACCCCCCATGCATGAATTTCGTGCACTGGGCCTCTAGTTTTATAATAAAGTGCTGAATATCTCATGTACTTTATTATACATATTGCCTTCTCATCGTTGTAAAGTTCAAAAATTGTAAGTTGAACCATTGTAAGTCGGGGGCCATTTGTACACAGAACCAGTCTCTTGTAAATGGCCAACAGGCTGCACCAGTGAAGGTTACCCAGAACATCAACAAAAAACTAAGACTTTAACCATTACGTTCTGAGTAGCTCCAGGATACACGATTAGCAGGTAAAAAAAAATGTGTCATTGGATGATACAACCAGTTCTTATCTCTAAACACTAATCCCAGCTTGAGAACTAAACTGACAACCATTGAAATTTAAGTTCTCATTTCCATAGTGCAACCCTTACAAGCTACATTTTCTCCTAAATAGGACTGAAGCTTGAGGCTGGATGGGTCCAGTGTCACATACCCAAACTTCCCCCCACCCACCCCCATGAATTTCATACCATCAAGAGAGAAATGAAAACAGAAGTCTGTATTTTAAACATTATTACATAAATCTGAGCTTAAAATTATGCACTTTGTTCCGCCAACTCTGTTTCCACACTGAGATGTCTTGTGCTCTTTTCCAACATGAATATTATTATCCTACTGTGCTACATCTCAAATCTAGAAATATCAGAAGCTCATCAGTTAAGTTTTTAACTTAACTATCTACCATTTACTCAGTTTTCTGTGTGGGATACAGACAGCATCACATGGCCATGAAGGATTAGTCACTAGATTAAATATAATATGTAGTAAATAAACACTCAATACTTTTAGTAATAAGAACAAGAAATTTATTTTAATCTCATTTTGGCCAGGAGCTGCTTCCTAATTGTCCTCTATTTTTTTTTTTCAAGTGGTTAACAAGGATCAGTTTTTTGTTTTTTGTTTTTATTGATGTTAGAGAGGAAGAGAAAGAGAAACATCGATGTGAGAGAGAACATTGATCGATTGCCTCCAGCACACACCCTGACCAGGGACAGAACCCATAACCTAGGTATGTGCCCTGACCAGGATTCAAACCCACTATCTTTTTATGCATGGGGAAATTCTCTAACCACTTAGCAACACTGGCCCTGGCAAAGACCAGTTTTGAATAACCCACAGCAAGTCAGTGGCAGTCTAGAACTTGAACTTGGATTATTGGAAATATCCCTCTGCCTCTACGCCACAAGAGGACAATAAATCATGCAAACAGCAGATAGCTTGATGCTCCCTTAGTCCTGTGCCAATAAGACAACAAAGGTTGAGTGTTTATTCTTATTCCCCAGCCAATTTTTTTTTTCTTTTGGTAATTTTATTCCAGCCTATCTGTTAATAAACAACTGATTTTAGAACATTGCATGATCTTGGTGTGAACACTGTGGAGTGTTAAAGAATTGCTTATGGTTTGATAATTGTTTTTACGGTGTGTTTGGGCATATCACATAGTTTACTTCATAAACATCCCAGTGTGAACTTAATTAGGTTCTGGTGAGAAGTAGCAACACTCAAGAAATAGATTAATTACTGCAACCAACTTGGTTCTTGGCTCCTGCAATTTAGATTTAGATTACTAGAAATACACTCAGTTGCACATACTGTCAAATACTGTATTTCAGTGTTTGTTCATAAAATGTAATTTGAAATGCATGTAGGATGATACAGCCTTTTTGTAAAAGGAAGTTATTATCTGTGATAAAAGCAGTTGTTGACATTAGAAATGCAGATGCAATGATCCAGAAGGGAAATTTAATAAAAAGAAAACAAATGTAGCAGGAAAATGGGGGTTA
Organism: Plecotus auritus; assembly: GCF_963455305.1. NCBI lineage: Eukaryota > Metazoa > Chordata > Mammalia > Chiroptera > Vespertilionidae > Plecotus > Plecotus auritus. The sequence goes on along the minus strand of NC_137770.1, from coordinate 104,311,141 downwards.
ACAATATGGGAAAGTGAAGCCAGATGTGGCTACAAATTTCTGCCTACAGGCAAAACCTGGATTTCTGGTTTTCAGATGGGCCATCCATGGCTACTGGTGCAAAATATGGTTTTCAATTTAGAAAACGAAAATGGATTATTCCATTCATGGGGCTTGCTATGCAGGACCCCCGTATGAATGTGCGTTTGTTCATTCCTAAGAGCTGTTCCTTTGGTGTCTAAGATGTATTGCCTGTTGGTTTGCACATTGCCAGCCTTCATACCCATCACTCCCTCATCAGATGTCCTCCAGCAGGCCCCACAGTAGTCTAATGAACTGGCTTTAATTATATTCCCAGTAGAGTTGCAAAGATAAGAGACCATACTGCAGGAACTACACTTCAATATGTTTTACTAGGCTCAGACAATCTGCTAAATGTTTGATTCTTTAAACGAAATCCACTGAAAAGGTATCTTCTATCCACATTCGTGCAGTTTTCATCCTGGAAATTATTATCATGGATCACCACCAGTATCCTCTGAGACTCATAGTATATCTTCCTGATGCTCACCAAAGCAAGTTACTATGGGGCACTCAGCTGCTGGTCTTGGTGCTGTTTGGGGCTAATGTTTTTAGTATTTCCTGTTAAGACAAATGTGTTTTTCAGCTTGTGTTTTACCCTAGGCTGTCTATGGAAGTTATCTTTCCTTAATGTCCAAAATAATTCCATGCCTATGCAAATAACAGAAAATTCATAGATCTTCCCAAAGGTGGTTGTTAGGCACAAATTTAAATGTATAACTGGACTCTAAGAGTTTACTTGAGTTCAGCTTTTGGGTTAGGGATTCATTCTAAAACCCAGGGAGGATATATTAGAAGCATCAAAGGAAAGTCAAGTTTTCTGAGATATTTTTAGTACAAGTACAACCCTTTCAAGACGGAAACTTTTGATAGTTTTCCAACCTTAAGCATAATTTAGCAAACCATGCAACAATAATGTCCATTCAGGTTTGTAAATTCCTATCACTCAAGACAACCCATAATCTTGAGTATCACAGAGTCCTGCCTTTTTCCTTCTTCTCTTCCTAAGTAAATTGCTGGGAGACTCAAATTATAATGGAACTAATGAGTATGAAACCTGTGGGTGGTGTGGAAATACTTGGTCCTGCCTCAAACCCACAAAAATTCCAGAAGGAAGGCAGCACCCAAGGGTGTGCACAGGATGTTATAGAAAACGGACTGACCATGAGATCCAGAATGACTTGCTAAATTTCCTAGATATGTGTGTCCAATAGCACAGAAATGTTTCTAATAACATGTTTCTCACAACAGTTGAACATTTCTTCAAGTTTTATCATGAATATATTTGAAAACAACAATAGTCACATTAATAGAAATGGCACATGGAAAGATCAACCTAGGTTGTTTTTTAAAAATATCCAGGTTAGACAGTCTAAGAAAGTTTAGACTCTTAAAGAAAGTTTTCTAATCAATATTAGGCAGTACCCAATTATTAATTGAGACCCATGCCCTGAGGGGGTCCTATGTTGAAACTCTCAGTCCTAGGACAGTGGTAGGCAAACCGTGGCTCGCAAGCCACATGCAGCTCTTTGGCCCCTTGAGTGTGGCTCTTCCACAAAATACCACGGCCTGGGCGAGTCTATTTTGAAGAAGTGACATTAGAAGAAGTTTAAGTTTAAAAAATTTGGCTCTCAAAAGAAATTTGGCTCTGTTGACTAATGAGTTTGCCGACCACTGTCCTAGGAGAATCCAGAGCTAGATTTTTGGGCCAGTTATTACCTCCCAGCCCTCCCTCTGCTGATGAGATTGGCAGCCCCACAAGAGCAAGCATGCATGGGGCCAGCTGGTAAAATTTGGGCCAAATCGTAACCTTATAGTAGGTACTTTCAGAATCTGAGTATGAACATGTAACCATTTATTTTAAAGGGTTTCAAAACTGCAGGATGTTAAATAAATGAGTATTTAAGAAGATTTGGAAGAAGCAGATGTTAATATCAATTTCAAAGATGTTCAATAAATTTATATGTGATGATGTTGTACTAGTTGTGATAAAAAAGATAATTGGATAGATAGATTATATAGATAGATAGATAGATAGATAGATAGATAGATAAAGATAGATAGATATAGATTTTCTTATTACAACAGGAATACATGAATATAATATAAAATTTTAGAAAAAACATATACAAAAAGGAAAAAAATTATTGTCATCCTTAATCTTAACACAACAGAGGTAACCAATGTTAGAATTTTGGTGTATTTTGTTTATTCCTTTATTTTTATTATTCCTTTATTTATTTAGCATCTTTTATGGGCCAGAGACTGTGGATGTTCTTTCTGTCCTTTCTTTGTCTGTACATAAATATGCACATTTTTAAAATATGAAATTATTTTACACATTGGATTTTAGTCTGCGTTTTACTAATAAGAATGTTTTCATCATCTATTTTACACCATTTTAATAGTTATATACTACTAGAGGCCCAGTGCACGAAATTCGTGTACGGGTGCGGTCCCTAGGCCTGGCAAGTGATCAAAGCGCGAGCATCTGGCGTGGAAGGGCAGGTCCCAGCTGACCTCTGGGCCCTGGGCAGCACCTGGGTCCCAGGACCCCTGTGCCGGCCCCTCTACCTGCATCACTGTGCCCAAGTCCCCACATGGAGGTGCCGTGAGCATGGCTGGACGCCGTGGGCCGGGGCACAGTGTGGGCCTCTGGGCCGCCAAGCGGTGCCACACAGAAGCCAGGCAGGCAGCATGCTCTCTCTCAGCTGGCCTCGCAGACTGCCTCCTGCGCAAACCCACAGGGAGCCCGACCAGCCCCTGTGGTCCCGGCGGCTGTGGCCTGGCTCACCCAAAAGAGGCCGCAAAGGTGCGGGGCGGGCTCCTCATGGGCTCCGGGCACCTGAGCACGGGGGCTTCCCTGGTGCATGAGCCCTGGCATCCCGGGGGCAGGGTAGCAGGGGGAGTGAGAGCAAGCTCGGCGGACACCCCACATTCTCACCACACCTCCATCTGGTCACCCCCAACCCCAGGTAGCTGGTGAGAGGTAGCAGCATGTCACTGACCCCACCATGTTCCACACTGCCCCCTGGTGGTCAACGCATGTCATAGCGAGCATCGAACTCCCAGTAGAACTTCCGGTCGAGGGGACAATTTGCATATTAGGCTTTTATTATATAGGATTCCATTATGTATGGATGTAACAAAGCTTGTTTTTTAAAAAATCATTATCAAGCATATGCCTTTCATGTAATTTATATAAAGTACTGTGCTACATGGAAATTTTTACACACATTAATGATGGTTTTTACAATTATACATTCTTATACATAAACCTATTACATCTAAGAACAAATTTGTTTCAGAATTTTTCAAACATTGCCAAATTAGCCACCACTTATATTTTACATTCCCACCAACAATTTGTGATTTCTCATAGTCTTTCAAGTTTATAATTTTTAAAATGTTGTTAGTTTCTAGGTACACATGGCACATTGTTTTAAGTCACAGTGTTGTTGTTTTTTAAACATATTTGTTTTATTTTTAATCCTCACCTGAGGATATTTGTTTTTATTAATTTTAGAGAAACAGAAAGGAAGAGAAAGATTTAAGTGAGAAACATCAATTGGTTGCCTCCCGTACACCCCTGGCCTGGGATTGAACCCACAACCTAGGTATGTATGCTGACCAGGAATCAAATCCACAACCTTTTGGTGTACGGACGACACTCCAATTGGCTGAGCCACCAGCCGGGGCTCACAGTGTTTTAATTATTAGGAAAACTGAACTTTTTCTCATTTGGATAGCATGTTGCTTCAATCAACAGTAAAAGATACTTATTGAGTGCCTACTATGTTACAGACCAGTTTTAGGCACTGTGAAAGAAGTGATTTGCAGATCATGCAAAGAATAATAAAATACCAGGCAATATAATATGAAGAAAACAAGGCTTACAAGGGATAAGTATTTCAAGAGCTTTGATATGGAAAAGAAGTGAGACTGGATGCATTTTTTTCTTCATTTTTTTAACTTTTTGTTCTGTGTATATACTATATGTCAAAAAATACATATAGCATACATGTGCATTTTAAAGACTTATAATATTAAAATGAATTAAACAAATGCCCATGTATTCATTATCCAGCTTAAGAAACAAATGTGTATATTATCCTGAAGCCCTATGAATGCCTCAACCCAGACACATTCCCCATCTTCCTTCTAAAAGGTAACTGCTGAGTTTTATGTAAATCACTCAATTTTCTTTATAAATTTTACCAGATATTAAAGGTATTCCTGAATAACATACTGTTGAGTTTTGCCTGTTTTGAATCACATATAACTTCTTCCACAATTTAGTTTTTTGTTTGTTTTGTTCTATTTTGGTTTTGCATACACTGTATTTTACTTGATCTATGTTGATTATAGGTTTTTTATTTCCACTGATATAAAGTCTTCCATTACTTACTATTCCCCAATATACTTACTCATAATGCTGTCAGTGTACATTTAAATTTAAGTTGTTTTCTTTTTAGAGTTATCACAATGTTGCTATGAATAATTCTATACATGTCTCCCAATCAAAAAGTGCAAAAGTTTCTTTAAGATATATATTAACATGAAATTGTTCTTTTTGTTAAGTCAAAAGTAGTTGAATTACTGGTTTGTAGGATACGTGTGTGTTTAGTCTAATCCCCTAATAAGATGTTTTCTAAAATGGCTTCACCAACTTGTACACTAGTAAATACAACAGTATTTGAATGTTCCTTTTGTTCCACACTCATGCCAACACTTAGCATTGGCACAATTTAATTTTGGCCAATCTTGAAAGTATATGATGATACCTCATTGTGGTTTTTCCTAAGGAATAATGAGATTGAGCATTTTTCATGTGTTTATTAGCCTTTCATGGTCTCTTCTATATCTTGCCTGTTCATATTTTCTGCTCTTTTTTAATTGGGGTATTTACCATTTCTTTATTCTATATAATAAAGAGGTAATATGCAAATTGACCATCATGCCCTTGCACAAGATGGCCGCCCCCATGTGGTCACAAGATGGCTGCCACAAGATGGCCAGCAGAAGAGGGCAGTTAGGGGTGACCAGGCTGGCAGGGAAGGGCAGTTAGGGGTGACCAGGCTGGCAGGGGAGGGCAGTTAGGGGCAATCAAGCTGGCAGGGGAGCAGTTAGTCATCAATCAGGCTGGCAGGGGAGTGGTCAGGGGGTTATCAGGCTGGCAGGCAGAAGCAGTTAGGGGCAATCAGGCAGGCAGGTAGGCAAGTGGTTGGGAGCCAGCAGTCCCGGATTGTGAGAGGGATGTCCGAGGGGTCCCAGATTGGAGAGGGTGCAGGCTGGGCTGAGGGACACCCCCTCCCCAGTGCACGAATTTCATGCACTGGGCCTCTAGTTAATTTATAAATGTTTGTAAGGATCTTCAAAATACTAATCCTTTGTCAGTTACATGTTGAAATATCCCAGACGGTGACTTGCTTTTTCACTCCCTCATTGGTGTCTTTTGAAGGACAGAGGTCTTAATTTTATTGTGATTGAATTTATCAATCTTTTCCTCTATTGTCTGTACCCTTTGTGCTTGTTAAAGAAATCCTGCTCTGTCACCAGAATCCTAAAGATATTCTCCTCTATTTTCTTCTACTAGTACATGTTTAAAATTTTGCCTTTCACATTTTGGATTTTAATCTACCTTGACCTCTGGATTCAGTATTGTCATTTGAATATGAACTATAAGACAGCTTTTCTGATTTTTCCACATGCACAACCAATCCAAACACCATTTGTTGGGTATTGCAGGTCAGTCATCTATTGGATTTCTGTGTTTGATAGGCCTTTCTGGGCTCTCTATTCTACCCCTCTGGTTACACTGAACTAATAGACATTATCTAATTGCTAAAACTTTATAAGGCTTGACATCTTGTAGATCTGTATATCCTGTCTTGGTTATTCTTATCAATTTACTCTTTCATTTAAATTTTAAAATCTGCTAATTAAATTCTTTAAAAAATTCCTATTGAAATTTTCATTAAAATTGTATTAAATCTGTAATTACTTGGGGGAGAATTGACTTTTTTTTTTAATCCTCACTCAAGGATATGTTTTTTTCATTGATGAGAGAGAGAGAGAGAGAAACATCGGCTGCTTCCTGTACATGCCCAGGGAATCGAAGCTGCAACCTGGGTATGTATCCTGACTGGGAATCAAGCCCGCAACTCTTGGGTGCACAGGACAATGCTCTAACCATTAAGCAAAACTGGCCAGAGCAAGAATTGATATTTTTATGGTAAATCTTTCCACCATGAATATGCTTATCTCTCCTTTCATTTAGTTTCCTTTATTATAATTGGGTACAATTATATGTTTCCACATAAAGGGCCAGCACAGAGCTTGTTAGATGTGTGCTGGTAATTCTCCCTTGCCCTCAGGAGATGAACTTTGTCTGGCATTACTTCCCCTAGGCATTTCACCCTGCCCACATCTTTCCAGTCATTAAACTGCAATGAGGATGCCAACTGTTTCTTGTAGAGACCCTAACTGACACAATAGTGCGTGTGTGTGCGCGCATGTGTGTGTGTGTGTGTGTGTGTGTGTGTGTGTGATTTCTCATAATTTGTTGATTTTTTTTTATTTCTACATGGAAAACCATATCACCTGCAAATAGTAATATTTGGGGTTTTTCCTTTCTGATCCTTACCCTTTTTCTGCTTGTCTTACTACACTGACTTGTCCTCCGGAGCAAAGTTGATTAGCAGTGGTACACTGGCCACCCTTTTATCCCTAACTATAAAGGAATTGCTTTTCATAATTTTCCATTAATAAGATGTTTGTTATAAATAAAGGAAGTTCCACCCTAAACCTAGCTTGCTGAGGTGTTATCCTAAATGGTTGATGAATTTCATCAAATCCTTATCTGAATCTATTATGGGTTTTTTCTTTAAACTATAAATATGATGACTTACATAACACATTTTATAGTGTTAGGTCAATTATTCCAGAAATAAATGCTATTTAATCATTGTTGCCTCCAGTTTGCTGATACTTTATTCAGGATTTCTGCCTCTAAGGTTCATGGGCCAGTTTGATCTGTAACTTTCCTTCCTACTAAAAGTCCTTGTCTGCTTTTGTAATCAAGATTGTATTAGTCTTATAATATGAGTGGGAAGTGTTCCCTCTTTTTCTACTCTTTAAAAGAGTTTGTGTAAGCTTGAAACTATCTGTTCTTTAAATATATAGTTGAAACTACTTGTAAAAACATCTTGGATTAGTGTTTAGTTTGTGGAATGATTTTTAGCTCGTGACTCAAATTCTTTTAAAATTATAGGATCCTTCAGGTGTCCATTACTTTTTAAGTCAGCTCAAATAATTTATAGTTTTCTAGGAATTTTTCATTTTCACCTAAGTTTTTCAGTATTTGACATCAACTTGATCAGAATATTCCCTTAAAATTTATCTCTGCTGCATCTGTACTTATGACCTTTATTCATCCTGATAGTATTTGTGGCTTCTCTTTTTTTCTTTTTTTTTTTTTTTAAATATATTTTATTGATTTTTTACAGAGAGGAAGGGAGAGGGATAGAGAGCCAGAAACATCGATGAGAGAGAAACATCGATCAGCTGCCTCCTGCACACCCCCTACTGGGGATGTGCCTGCAACCAAGGTACATGCCCTTGACCGGAATCAAACCTGGGACTCTTCAGTCCGCAGGCCGACGCTCTATCCACTGAGCCAAACCGGTTAGGGCTTCTCTTTTTTTCTTGATTTGTCTTGATAGAAGTTTGTCATTTTAAGCAACTTTGGCTTTGATAATTTTGTGTTTTGCTTTCTATTTCATGTATTTCTGTTCTTAATTTTTCTTTATTTTTACTATTTTGGGACTTACTGAGTCATTTCTCTTTTTCTATCTTCGTAAGATGGACACATAGCTAATTTCTTGTCAGCCTTCCTTCTTTTCTAATATAAGCATTTCAGACCATACATTTCACTTTAAGATACTACCTTAGGTATGCCTTCCAAGTTTTAATATATAGTGTACCTGTGTGTGTTATCATTCAGCTTTTAGCTATTTTTAATTTATATAATGATTTCTTCTTTGAGCCATAGGTCCTTTTCTTTCAATTTACAACTATATGAGGTTTCTTTAAGTTTATATTTTTGCTATGAATTTCTAATTTGTTTGTATTGTGGGCAGAGACTTTGAAATTTCTAAGCTAGTTTTATGACCTTGTTAAGTAATCAATTTTTTAATTAGCCTGTGTGTGCTTAAAAAGAATGTGGCCCTAGCCGGTTTTGCTCAGTGGATAGAGCGTCAGCCTGCAAACTAAAATGTCCCAGGTTCAATTTCAGGCAAGGGCACATGCCCAGGTTGTGGACTCAATCCCCAGTGGGGGGCGTGCAAGAGGTAGACAATCAATGATTCTCTCTCATCATTGATGTTTCTATCTCTCTCTCACTCTCCCTTCCTCTCTGAAATCAATAAAAAATAAATTTAAAAAGAATGTATATTTTCCAGTACTGGGGTTAGATATTTTATTAGTCCTTTTTCTTGTTTTTTGAGATAGGCCAGTAGTGCAAGGTCTTTTGGTTGATTATCTCCCACCCACCCATCCTTTGCTGCCTTCCCTCCAAGATTCCACATTCTGTTCCATGCTTCCATGTCTCTGGATCCACTCCATTCATTAGTTTATTTTGTTACTTAGATTCCACATATGAGTGAGATCATGTGACACTTGGCTTTCTCTGGCTAGCTTATTTCACTTAGCATAATGCTCTCCATCTCCCTCCATGATGTCTCAAAGGGTAAGAGATTCTTCCTTTTTTACTGCTGCATAGTATTCCGTGGTATAAATGTACCACAGCTTTTTTATCCACTCATCTACTGACGGGCACTTGGGCTGTTCCCAAATCTTACCTATTGTAAATTGTGCTGCTATGAACATAGGGATGCATATATTCTTTCTGATCGGTGTTTCTGGGTTCTTAGGATATATTCCTAGAAGTGGGATGACTGCATCAAATGGCAGTTCCATATTTAATTTTTTTAAGAACTCCATACTGTTTTCCATAATGGATGCACCACCAGTCTTCATTCCCACCAGCAGAGTACTAGGGTTCCTTTTTCTCCACATCCTCACCAGCACTTGTCATTTGTTGATTTATTGATGATAGCCATTCTGACAGGTGTGAGGAGATACCTCATTGTTGTTTTCATTTGCATATCTCTGATGATCAGTGACTGAGCATTTTTTCATATGTCTCTGTATGTCCACTTTGGAGAAGAGTCTTTTTAGGTCCTTTGCCCATTTTTTAATTGGATTGTTTGTCTTCCTTTTGTTAAGTTGTTTGAGTTTCTTTATATTTTGGATATTAACCCTTTATCAGATGTATCATTGCCAAATATGTTCTCCCATACATTAGGCTCCCTTTTTGTTTTGTTGATGGTTTCTTTTGCTGTGCAGAAGCTTTTTATTTTTATGTAGTCCCATTTGTTTATTTTCTCCTTAGTTTCCTTTGCCCTAAGAGATGTATTGGTAAATACGTTGCTACAAGAAATGTCTGAGAGTTTTCTTTTTTGTAGTGGCTTTATCTGGTTTTGGAATTAGGATAATGATGGCTTCATCAAAAAAGCTTGGAAGTGTTCCTTCCTCTTGGGTTTTTTGAAATAGTTTGAAGAGTATAGGTGTTAGTTCTTCTTAGAATGTTTGGTAAAATTCTCCTGTAAATCCATCCAGTCAAGGACTTCTGTCAGCTGGAAGTTTTTATTTTATTTTATTTTTATATATATATTTTATTGATATTTCACAGAGAGGAAGGGAGAGGGATAGAGAGCTAGAAACATCGATGAAAGAGAAACATCGATCAGCTGCCTCCTGCATACCTCCTACTGAGGATGTGCCCGCAACCAAGGTACATGCCCTTGACCGGAATCGAACCTGGGACCTTTCAGTCCGCAGGCCGACACTCTATCCACTGAGCCAAACCGGTTTCGGCTGGAAGTTTTTAAATTACTTCTTCAGTTTCATCAGTTGTTATTGGCCACTGAGGTTTTCTTATTCTTCCTACTTGCATTTTGGAAGATTGTACTTTTCTAGGAATATGTACATTTTGTCCAGGTTGTCCAGCTTGTGGGCATATAGTTGTTCATAGTATTTGCTTACAATTTTTTTTATTTCTGTGGTGTCCGTTGTTATATTGCCTCTTCCGTTTCTGATTTTATTTATTTGGGTCCTCTCTCTTCGTTTCTTGAAGAGTCTGGCTAGAGGTTCATCAATCTTGTTTATCTTTTCAAAGAACCAGCTCTTGGATTTATTGATCTTTTTAATGTTTTTTTATTCTCTATGCCATTTATTTCCAATCTGATCTTTATTATTGCTTTCCTTCTACTTCTTTGGGGTTTTCTTGCTGTTCTCTTTCAAATACATTTAATTGTAGGGTTAGATATTTTATTAGTCCTTTTTCTTTTTTTTTTGAGATAGGCCGTTAGTTTTATGAACTTCCCTCTCAGGACTGCTTTTGCTGTGTCCCATAGGTTTTGGGTGGCTGTGTGTTCATTTTCATTCGTTTCCAGGAAGTTTTTAATTTCTTGCTTGTTCTCATTGGTAACCCATTCATTGTTTAATAACGTGCTATTTAGCTTCCATGTATTTGACTGATTTTGAGTGTTTTTATTGTAGTTGATTTCTAGTTTCATGACACTGTGACCCGAGATGCTTGGTATTATGTCAATCTTCTTGAATTTGTTACCAACTTATTTTATGCCCTACCATGTGGTCTATCTTGGAGAATTTTCCTTGTGTGCTTGAGAAGAATGTACATTCTGTTGCTTTGAGGTGAAATGTTCTGTAAATATCAATTAGATCCACCTGATCTAGTGTGTCATTTAAGGCCTCTGTTTCCCTGTTAATTTTTGGAAGATCTATCCAGTGATGTCAGAGGGCTGTTGAA